>NC_056743.1:1465004286-1465151244 GCF_019279795.1 Protopterus annectens
GGTTAGTTTTCTTAAGGTTAGTAAAAACAGGTGAGGCATACAGAAGAGTTGAGATTAGATGGGAATGAACGATCTTG
The DNA here is from genome assembly GCF_019279795.1 of Protopterus annectens. NCBI lineage: Eukaryota > Metazoa > Chordata > Ceratodontiformes > Protopteridae > Protopterus > Protopterus annectens. The sequence continues at coordinate 1,465,004,364 of NC_056743.1, forward strand.
GCTCTAGCTGATGTGGTTAAAATAGACTTAATTCTATATAAGGATCCTATTTTTCTGTTGACTATTTTAATGGTGTTGTTAGTATGTTGATCAAAAGAGAGATTCTTGTCAATGGTTATTCCTAACGGTTTGGTAGTAGAGTCAGGTGAGATGACAGCGGCATTATTTGAAGAGATTGTGAAGTCTAAGGGGGAGGACCTAGTAGTGGGAGTAAAGAGAAGGAGTTTAGTTTTTTTGCATCATGATTACCATCATGAACAAAATCCTCAAATAATCCCACAACTTGATCTTCATTATGTCTCGTTAAATCCTCAGAAGGAACTTCTTCCAGAAAGCCACAGACTAAGGCGTTTAAATTGGTAAGACAGAATGAGCTTTGAAGCATAGAATATAAGAACATATTTATTGCATTAGAAAAAAGGATGACAAAAATGTCATATTTAAACATTCAGCGGAATGTGATAATTTTAAGTTTTTATTTTCATTTTAGGAAAGGTGCTCCCATAATGGTTAGGGGGGGATTTGGGGGACTGGGAATCATTTTAAGAGAGAAAGGATGTATACTGCTGAATTAATTACAGTACCTTGGTATTAATGGTAAGCTAAATATTAACAGTATATTAGCATTAAAAATAATTTTATTCTATTTTGAAATTTATTATTTTTATTGATTAAATTTGTTTTTTTTTTTTTTTTTGGTCAGGAAAGTATGTGTTTTGGCAAAGTTAATGTCTATCCTGTTAAAAAGAGAGGTCATGTAATTAATTGATTAATATTAATGAGATGTTTTTAAATTTTATTGGTGTTTTGTGATATTTAGTGACTGAATTTTGTTCTGAAAGAAGACAAAGCATGAACCAGATGAAACTTTGGGCAAAACTGGTTGCAATCTACGCTAGCAAAAATACAGTCCAAAAAACTGGTGCATGCAGAAAAACACGTAGAAGGACACAGGCAACTAAAAATATAGGTATTTATTACAACAAAATAAAGAGATAAGTGCTTTCATGAAAATAACAACTTTGCTTCATCAGCTCAGTCATAACACAGAAGGAAACCATATAAGTACTATCAGACTGACCAATCAGATGACAGCAAATTGACACACACACTCCACTCATAAAACAAGGCATCACAGCATAGCAAACTATATTAAAATGATAACATAATATAAATAAAACTATATACATTCAAAGATAAGAACATATCTGTATATAATACAATGTTCAGAGTTAGTCAACAATAATACTGCCCAGTCTGACCCAAACAATGAAAGCCAAGTGTGTAAATTTTAATCAACCTACAGTTATAGCTATTTCATAGAGTCTTCAATCCAGATACCACTTTAAAATACTATGAAAATATTCTTGCAGTCTTCATAAAAGATGAGAGCACCTTGTCCATGTGTTTTGATATTATACTAGGTTGCCTGATTATTAGTGCCAAGTATGTGCTATATGAATCCCTACTTATTCTCTGTAATCTAAGCATCCCCATAGGTTACATTCCAGAAGTCTGAAAAACAGGCATTATAATGCCATTACACAAAGATGGCACAACCATGGACTCTGGTAACTATAAACCTGTTAATCTCACTAGCCTCATATGTGAAGCTATGGAGCATATTATCTCCCACCTCACTGATGTGAACATTGAAAATCTTTTAACTCTGGACCATTACCAATTCTGCTTTGTCAACCTCATTAATTTATTTGAAAAGTAAATGAATCACTAGACAGTGGTTAGGCAGTAGATATAGTGTACCTAGACTTGACCAAGGCCTTTGACACTATTCCCATGTAGCCATTATTGACAGACTTGTAAATCTGCATATAAATCATTATATTGTGCAGTGGTTAGCTAAATGGTAGTTTAACAGATCCGATGTGGTAGTTTCAAAAGGCCTCTATCTAGCTCATATCATTTTCAAAGGTATTTACACTAGATCTAAAGAAGTCTTAAGTCCCCTGTATTCATATCTCATCAATTCCATTATTGAATATAAAGCACCTTTTAGCATGTTTTTGTTTAAACATATGACTAATATTGAGAGACCTGAAAGATTCATAACTAAAAAGATTAGTAACCTCAAAGATTTTTGTTATCAAGACAGCCTAGCAGCATGTTTCTTTACTCAGTCTCTTATAAACTACACTATGGAGGTCTCTCTTTAGCCTTTTCAGCCATGAAAGATACAATCCTCTGATATCCCTTTTCACCATAAAACAATTTATACCTCAAATACCAAGTTAAAGAAGCTAAACCCTCATTATCAGATAAATAAGACATGTTTGCATGATAGAGTCATATCCCAACATATAGCAGTCTTGCTGCAGTCAAGATAAACCTATGTAATTGAATGAGTAGCCTCATATTCCCCCAATCTCTCTTGCCTTGCCCTCTTAGAGCCTGGAGGGAATTTTGAATGGTGTTTTTTGCCTAGGCTTGTAATGGTCTGCAGACCGCCTAGTACTTCTCTATCTAAGATCCTAAAGGTTGGTTAATTTTAAGGGTAAAGAGTGATTTATGTTCTTGAACTGCAAGGGTGATCTGTCTGGTTGCAGTGTTACTATTAATGAGAGGAGAAAGAACATGATATTTTAACATTTGGTAAGACTGTGCTGAAAATTATTGTGTTTGGTATAAGCCAGGTGAAATCCTGACAAGACAAGGATTATAGCTCTGATTTGCAGCTGAACAATGTAAGGCTTATTACATGGTAACAGCTTTTGGCTATCACTAGAGACAGCAGTGCTTATACTACACATGATGTTAGCCACCTAGTGGTGTAAACCTTGGGTCTAGATGATTGTCACTGTTGAAATAACATCCCGACCCCATGTGCAAAAACTGGAAAAAAGAGTTGTGGGTGGATGGATGGATGGATGGATGGATGGATGTTAAGGCTAGTGTCCTCTCTCTTATATTAACTGGTTTGCAGTGGTGGGACTGAAGACCCATACTCCTGCTTCACCACATATAATCAGACTTTAGTGCTGTGGCTTTAATGCCAGTACAACTTCTCTTGTGAGGGATGATTCTCCTTCCCATAAGGACAAAGACAAGAAACAAAAGCAAAAATCTGAAAAGGTTAAGGATTTGTGTGTAAGCTCTCAATCTAAGAAACCTCAAATTGGAGGAAAGACATCTTCATGATCTTCATGTGTTTTCATTTCTGGTATGTCTAAATTACCAGTCAGTCAAAGTTTTAACAGATAAAGTCTCATGTTAAACTTATCAGATTTTGAAAATATGGGTTCTCTATCTGACTTACAGTAGTGACATGAAGAATTTTAATTGTGAGACCATGATCAACAAGTCATTAAGATCAACCATAGGATGGCTATAAATGAAAAGGCAAGCTTTTTACAGGTCCAGCAAAAATATGTTTTTCCTCTCCCTCTAGTACAAGTGGGGATAGAGGTACTTCATCTGTATCTACAATTGCAGCAAAATCTTCCAAGTTTTCAGTGCCAACCTCATGGAGATGCCAGACTTGAATAATCTGGCACCAATGTCAGTATCGATAAATTATTCAAAAACATGCTGGCACTATACTGATGGCAAAAATGTTATAAAATAAAAAAGACAAATAACTACTGACCAAACCCCTTTATTCATGGGAATTCACACAGTAATCACTTCTGCATCAAACGCAAAGGACTTCTTCAAAAATGTATGTAAAAATAAATAAGAACATGAACAAACGTTACACTAATTGACTTTCACATTGCTAATAAAGTTAAATTTATATTAAAAGCTAATGTTTCAAACTGCTTCTCTTTAAAACTGCTTTAACATTTCCCATGTCATTAATACTAAGCAGGTTACAGACATCCAGTCTGAATTGCCATTGGTGTTCCTTCCACTACAATAAATCTTAAATATTCTCTTCCTTAAGATTAATTGTAACAAAATCAAGCACTGTTAACTTAAATGTTGTAAAGTCTATGCATGTTTCAGAGTGTTTTCTACATGCATTATTTGAATTTCTGTTATGAATTGCATTACTATGCTCATACATGCAGAATTGCAGTTTGTGTGGTTCTACCATTAGAAAAGGCAGGATGTGAATCACAGCAAGGAGCATATACCATATTTTTGAAACAACAAGATAAATTACCCAGAACTCTTCAGCTAAAGCCCTTAACATGTAAATATAAATTACTCTGAATTAGTCGAAGGATGTTTACCCGACTAATTTAAGGTCGAACACTAAATGTGCAGGAATCAAATAAACAAACAAAGAAAGATCTAAACCAAATATCGGGTTGACCTTAACAAATGCGACCTTACAACTGTAGACCTTGTGATAAGTGCTGTGACGTAACTACGGTCAAAATGTAAACAGGGAAACATAACGATTCATCGTACAACCCAAAGCTGTTGTACATACCACGGATAACAGCATAACAAGTCCTCTGTGAAGGAATGTCTGCCATACCCCCACCCACTATGGAAAAGGCTAGGTATGTGTTGTAAACAATAGTTTGAAAGGATAACTAGGAAATGACAGTATGTATACCAGACTGATATTAGTTTAAATATATTTTCTTATAGCACCAGTCCAGCTGTAAATGAAGATTCAGGATTTGTGCCAGGAAAGCTTGGCGAGATATATGCTACCATATTTACACAAAAGAGGAAGCAAATGTTATGTATTGATGGCTTCCAGTATATTTCAGAGAAATCTGTTAATGACAGAACGTACTGGTGTTGCCATAGAAAGCTGACAGATAAATGTAGAGGACGATGCATCACAACATAGAGTGATAGAGATCTTATGCTAACCAAGTGTATAGGCCATTTCCATGGACCAGACACTCTTAAGGTCGCTATGCAGGAAGTTAGGGAAAAACTGAAATGAAGGGCAGAAACATCAGCTGAAGGGCCCTGTAAAGTTGTAAGTGAAATCTTGGCTAAAACTCTGACAGCTGTAGTCAATGTCGTACCAAACACCCTAGCACTTAAGCAGGTAGTTGGCAGGGTTAGGCATGTAAAAAAGAAAAGCTTTGTACCAGATATAGATACTCTAGCAGATCTCAGGCCTGGACACCTACCAATCAAGAACGGGGGAATTCCTTGTTGAACACACAGGTGCTGGCTGTCCAGCAGGTAATTGTGTAGTCATAACCACAGAAAGTAATCTAGAGATTATGTGTTATTCAGATTACATTTTAGTAGATGGTACATTCCCAATCAGCACATTTGAATGAAAACAGGTGTATACAATCCACTGTAAGTTGGAAGTTGGTGGGGTTAGCAAGGTCATACCAGTATTATACGGTATACTGCCATCTAAGTCTGAGGCATGCTATAATATGTTCTGGGATTGTGTCTGTAGTATGTGTACATGATACGATCTCCTCTTTTCACCCAAGCTGGTGATTAATGATTTTGAGAAAGGTGCCGTGAATGCTATTCAAACTCATTTCCACAGCAGCATCACCAAGGGTTGTTGGTTTCATCTTTGCCAGATCATCTGGTGGCAGATTCAGCATTTACATCTGGCAGCACAGTTTGGAAGCTCCATAACATTTGCACAACTCTGCAAGGAAATTCCTGCTTTGGCTTTCATCAGTCCTGAACATGTGGAGGGTACCCTGAATGATATAGAGGCAGACATGCCAGAAACGGTAAACCACTATGCAAGTTCTTCAGGGAGAATTACGTATTGGGAAGGCCTAGGTGGTATGGTATGCATAGCAGCACATTGGAAAGGTTGCCACCATTGTTTGCTGTAAGTTTCTGGAATCAATGGGATACATGTGGTCTAGGGTATCCTAGAAGCCAAAACGCAGCAGAAGGATGGCATCAACATTTTAGGAGTCGACTTGGGACACCTCGATTGTACATGCTAGATGTGTTGCATGCAGTGCAACTTGAACAAAACAGGGTGGACAATGTAAGGAGCAGGCTAGACACAGGTATTCCTCCAACCCCTAAATGACGCAAACTGGTAGATAAGGAAGCACGATTCATGGAACTGTTAGGTAGAAGGGATAACCTTAGTGTTAGGGGATTCCTGCATATTATATATATATATATATATATATATATATATATATATATATATATATATATATATATTTATTTATGGGTCCACTTTCAAATCTCGAAATACAATATTTCAAGAAGAGAATGTCAAAAGACCACTACAACGAAAACTTAAAAAAAAAGAACATAACTATATTGAAAATTCATAATACCGCATTTTCAGTATACAACACTCTGTTTTTTAATAAACCCTACACCACACAAATAAAACACAAACACAATCTACCTCCCTACATCATCAAAAACAAACAAAACACACACACTAACAAAACACAAATAGTCTAAGTATAAGCAGGGGTACTAGCCCCCCAGCACCCCCCATGTGGGGGGTGTAACCTCCCCCACCTCCCAATTTAAATATACCAACTCCAAGGTTGTATTATCATGAACAACACAACAAAATCATCGCTACACTCCCTACAATTCCATTGCACACTGCCACACATATACCCTTGATGAACATACATACTACACATGTGCAAAAAACACTTTTAGCACTTACACAAACACACACACACACACACACACACACACACCCACACACACACACACACACACACACACACACACACACACACACACACACACACACACACACACACACACACACACACACACACACACACACACACACACACACACACACACACACAATCTTACCTACCTACCCTAACCTACTCCTAAAACTGCCTAAAAAATGTAAAAAACACATTCATACCCAAAACTCTAACACACTACAAACCTACCTGCACCTCTGTACATAACCACACATTGACCGCCATGTCTAAATCCCAGAATAAACTGTATGTAAAAAAGAATTTTATGACATTTTAAATAATTCTAAGTTTTAAAAGTTTTAAATATTTTAAATGCGAATTCAGTATTTTTTTAAAATGTACATTGCTGCAGTATTTCAAATTTTTGTGAGCAAATCCACATATTGGGTTGATAATATGTATTTAGATAGACTCAAATGGTAGTATTTATGTCTATGCTAATTTATGTTAATGAGAGTCTAATGAGAAACAAAATGGTGATATAAAAGGAAATGATGTAACACATTTTAAATGTCTGAGGAAGTTTAACAGAGATTTAAACGAAAGCGCTAACATTGTTTGGGTTGTCATTAAAGTATTTATTTTTTACCTTTCAAGGTTTATAGCTGAAGGGACGTGGTGCATTGGCATTTATTAAATCCCAGAATATGCAGTTTCAAAAACTGCACTTCTGACATTTTCATCTTGAAATACTGAAATTCAATATTTCAGTATTTCGAGATTTGAAAGTGGACCTATATATATATATATATATATATATATATATATATATATATATATATATACACACACACACACACACACACACACACACACACACACAAACATACACACACACATACACATATATATGTGTGTATATATATATATATATATATATATATATATATATATATATATATATATATATATATATATATATATATATATATATATATATATATATATATATAGATAGATATATATAGTGGCTTTACACTGGTCAATAAATTGAAACTGCTAACAACAGCCAAAATAGTCCCCACTTCTTTCAGCAGTGTTGTTAATATCAATAGTATTTGTGTTATTCATGGTCTGACTGTCAACCATCTAAGTCAAAGCCATAGGCATATTTTGATTTACAAGATCAATTTTAGCTTGACTGTTACCTTTCCTAATTCTGGCCATAATGAAAGAGTGACACTTGCTATTCCTCCCATCAACAGCTGCATTACCAATTTCTCTAACAAAATTATCAGGAAAACCTTTATAAATCTCTGCACTATCTCATAACCACTCATATATGACTACTCATCCTCCATTAATCTACTTAACTGTATGTCTTGTCCTTTAATGACATTACATTTAAGCCATCTTGGATGCATATTGTCATAGTTTAAATAAATACCACTCATCAATTCCTTGTTAAATATTTTTTGTGTTTATCATCTTATCAATGTCATGATCACGTATTTTGAAGTTAATTCCTTTTATGATTGCTTTTTCATCAGTAATGATCACTTTGATGATACTGATAGAAAATGTGAGGTCTGATGGCCTTAGGGTTGGAGGGTAGGTCACTGGGGTCAAACTCAGTGGCATTATTTTTAGTGTCAATAAAGATCTTAGATAGAGTCACCTTTTAACCTTTATGGTTGATGCTGCTGACATTGGGAATGTAGTCAGTGGGCATATCAGCCTTGTTTCTGGGATTGACATGTTAGATCTAGGCCTGACTTTGATTTTCTGAGTCAGCATCACCTAATTGGCTTAGTCTGGATTTGATCTTAGGCATTAGGGACCATTTCCCTCAATTTCAAGAGCTGTGTTGATGCTGACATTGGCGCAGTTAATGAATATGTCCTGAATATTCTGCCTCAGTGCTAGTACCTTCTGCTAATTTTGCCAGAAAAGCAGACAATTATTTGTATTAATCTTCAGCTGTCCACCTTTTCAATCACCAAGACAGAATTTTTGGGAAATTCTTGCTATTCCTCATTCTCAGACATTTAGGATACATCCAGTGGCTTCTGCATCCTTGGTCCCAACATCTCATCTCCAAAGTCTGGTAAAAAGCATACCTGCAAGAAGCATCACATAGTCTCTACCACAGATTACCCCATTCCACTGATATTGAAGGGACCACACATTTCTCACTATCCTCAGGTGACCCCAAATTTGAGAAACTACTTAAATAATGAGACTTGCACATAATTCAGCAGATAGTGCTACTAATTTAGTAGGTAAGTTCACATTTCACTGTCATGCCTACTTAAACCTGATTACCTTTGCTGAGGACACCAAGGTAGGCTTTACCAGTGCCCCATTTGATGGGTCTGCCCTCTTGTAAAAGCCCACCTGGAGAATGTGGAAAAGTTAGCTGAAGCCTTTTTTATAGCTAGTGCCACATTTCAGAGTCTGGGGTGCACTTTTTGAAGGATGCAATGGTGCTCATGTTTGTTGTAGTTTCCACAAAACCAACAACAACAGACTAACCATAAATCTATAGGGGACCCACATTGCAGTGCTAATATTTAAACCCTTCACCAGCCCAGAGTCAAGAAAAGTTGGCAGCAACAGTAAAACTAATGTTATCCTTTTAAGAACAGCAGTCTAACCCCTGCGACTCTGCTGACTATCTCACCCTCAAAGCATTTGGAGGTCATTTGTCCCTCAAGCTGTGAGGCAGTAATGTTCAGAATCTATGTATTTCCCGTGAACACCCATCCCCATCCTGACCACATGGTCTCCCTTTTATAGACATTCCATTGTTGTCTCAAGAGTGTGGCAAGCAAAGAGGTTTCAAACTTCATTAAGAAAAAAACATCCAAGAGCTCCACTAGAGTAGATTTGAACAGGTTATTCCTTCAGACACAGTTTACTTTTCAGAAAAAAAGCAAGAATCTCAGGACCATGCAAGATTTCAGTAGCCTAAATGAATTTATCCCCATGAAAATAAAGAAATGTTTATGATGGTGGCAGTACAGGCCTTTAATCCTTGTCTATAAAAATGAGACAGGATGTGGTCTCTGGATATTCAAAATCACAGTCTATCATACACAAAGGCTACCAAGCAGTCCAGGAGGATTTTTCTTCTGGAAATCAGCCAGACACTGACAAATCTTGACTGAGCTATTTGGTCTCAGGTCCCTTTTATTAAATAAAATCATCACATCATTGAATGGCATTTCAAATGGCATTACATCAAAAATGCCATTCTTCAAGCCATCCTGACTGATCTCGCATTATGTTAGGGATCAGGAAGTTTCCCTTTTCTCAACTGTAGTGGAATCTCAGAGTTGGTATATATAATTAGTGGGGAGAGTGGAAGGTTTGATGAATGGCATTTCTGATGAATTGCCATAAGATGATGTGATCATTTGATGATATACTATTGACCCATTTGGTCTCACCTCATCCCCCATTATGTTTAGCAAATATAGGCCTGTATCTCCAATGAACCAGAGGTTGCAATAGGTGGAGGTATTTCCTTATATGCATAAATCAGTGGCTGCAAGAGACGGAGGTATTTCCTTAGCTGCATAATTGGCTCCTCACTACTCCAACATGAACAAGCTGTTCTGTGCTCAGACTCTTCCAGTCCAAGGGAATAATGGTGAACACTGGAAATGACCAGTTGGAGCCCTCTTTAATGTTGAGATTCATAAAATGAACTCTGAACACACTATCCAGCAAAGCTCAAGTTCCACTAAACAGGATCCTTTCATAACCACAATCATTATCTGTCATCATTTAGTCTCATTTAATGTCAACACCATTATGTCTAGATCTAATTTATGCAACTAGATACATATTACATTTACCAGGCTGAACAGGAAAGTTCTAAAAACATTATGGAAGTTAAGTGGTAAATTTAACAGATGCCAAGATAAAACACAAGACCACCAGACTTGCAAGTTCCATCCTGGATGTTGGTTTTGCACTCTAAGCTTAACTCTACACAATCATTTTTATACTCACTCTCCTGTAGTGGTTGTCATCTTGGATGGCTGTGCCCTAGAGTGTTGAGACATTGACAAGGGTTGACATCAAAGGAGTATGGTAACAAACATAGGCCGTTTTTGTACTTTATTCTTCTGGAGATGGAGTGACATCCTCATACTACATGCATTTTAGGATTCCCTGCAAAAGCTGCTATTGTCATCCATGCAGGGAACCTTGTAGTGGTGTGGTATATAACCAGCAGGATGAAGCTAACTATTAACCTCCTCAACCACCCATCAAGAAGTAATATGGATAACATTTTGTTTATGACAGCAGAACACTTTTTAATTGCCAGTCACAATTTTCCTGCAGCCAGTTCTGTAATGGATAAACCCACACAATGCTTAATCATTCATTATGAGTGTTCCCTCAGCCTATTAGTAAAACAAAAACTTTTTTCTCTCTGACATAGCCTTGTTGTTACTTCTTTGCATCCCAACCCACAATAAGAGCACCAGCAACTTTGTTTTCCCACCCCTTCCATCACATATTCCAGGGATGTTCATGTCTATGTGTGACTCCCAGAATTCATCTTGCACCTTTTCCCCATCCCCACTTATTCTGTGGTTCATACAGAAAACCAAGCAGAACATCTAAAGCAGTTTGCATAATCGCCATTTGTCATTGACAAGTGTGGTTTCTTATGCTTGGACATCATTTTCTGCAGATACTTCTGTGTATGGGATCCTTCACAACTATGTTGGCCCACCTGTCCAAGAAGCCTCATGCATATCTCCATGCTTCCCATCTATCCATGTAGTTCCTCCTGCACCAGTGACAGCTAAGTACTCTGCATGCCAAGAAAGATTAGACCAGCTTGTTATATCTACTCAGTGAGTGAATACTTGAAAAACTTATAAAAGTAAGTAGGTGTATTTTCAATATAGGCAGCATCTAAGGGTTCAGATACCTCTGTAGCTCCAGTTCCTGCAGTGCTTAACTCTTTCTCAGATCACTGACTTACAATTAGGCCATTCGTCTGTTAAAGTGCACCTTACAGCCTTTTCTAATCTTCACCAACTTCTTATAATTAGCATCTTTAATTTATATTTGGCCATGTTGAGAGATACTTTTCTATCAGACCTGCATTTTGTTTAAAAGAAACTGACTCTCCCACCTACGGAACCAGAAACTACTACTAAGTTAAAATATTTATCACAAAAAACACATTCTAGTTGTCATTATTTCCTATAGTAGAAGTGTGATAGGCTCCAGCATGACAAACTTACCTTGAACTCTTTTACAGGATTTGGCTTTCAAAACCATCCCAAAAAATCTAGGTGTGACTTTTTCTTTTACTTATTTTATAATTTAGAATGTGCTAATAACTGATTTAAATGTCTTGCTTTGTGCAGTGGTAGTTTTGCATCTGAAACTGGTCTAACTGGCCCCTTCCCCCAAGTCTCAGAATAGGCTACTGCTGTTATCTCCAGCCTAAATTATTATTAGTTACATAGCAATCAAAACTTTAGTTGGTCTCTGTGCTCTTGTAGTATGCTGTAAACTTGTTTGCAGATGTTGTCAGTCTATTGTGCTGGATTTCAGCATGTCAAACATGGCTAGTATACTGCTATTGCATTTGACTTGAAAAATGGTGCCATGACACCTAGGAAGAGACCAGCTTAATTTTACTTGTGATAGTACTGATTTAAAAGTCCTACTCTGTGCATTGTAGTAATTTTGTATGTGAAAATGGACTAGCTGCATCCCTCTAGGTGATAAAAGGAGCTACTGCTGGCATTTTTGGCCTGAATTATTACTGGTTACTTAGCAAGACCTGCGGTGCTGGTGCTGCGGTAGCGTTGTCGCCTCACAGTAAGACGCTGTCCGGTTCAATTCTCAGCTAGAGCGTCTTCTGCGTGGAGACATGCGTGAATGGGCGTACCTTCATTGAAGGTTGTGTGTCAGACCTGGCAAGCTGGTACGTAAAAATCAACTGCCAATCATTAGCGGAACGGAGTTCCGCTGTGGCGACTCCTAACCGGGAAAAGCCGAAAGACACAAACAAACAAACTTAGCAATCTCAACTTTTGGTTAGCATGTGTGCTCATGTCGTCTACTTTAAAACTGCCATGTTTGTAAACACCACCACTCTGTTGTGATGTACTGAAGCACAACAAATTTGCTTTGGATTCTATTCCGCAACTATGTTGTGTGACCTGTGTCTATTGTACTTAACATTCCTTGTAACATTTTGTCTATTGCATTATCCACCTCATGCAATCTTGTGACATTTTTCTTATTGCATTAACCGCTATATGAAGTCCTGTAACAGTTGTAGCTACAGCTTTTAGAATATAGTGCTGTGCCAGCCAATACCTAATGCTCAGTTGTACACCAATAAACTGGTGCTGCATTGATAAATGCATTATGTTATTCCTGCTACTGTTCAGGCACTCTTATGCTATTACTATATCGAACATCTCTTGGTTTATTGGGCTGGGGCATCCATGTCTCATGTTCAATATATCCTTATAAAACTGTACTGCATTCTGCCTGTTGTACCATACAGATCTGTACCATACTGAGCTGGAGTGAGTTGTACAGTATTTTGTGGTATCATATTGTACTGCATTGTGCTATATTGTACAGGTTTGCACTATTTTCTATTATTTTATATATGATAGAGCTACTGTGCTATATTATCCTGGGTTGCACTATTTGCATTGCTCTAGTCCCTTTTTTATGTTACATAAGCTCCACTCTCCCTCCTCAATAGACCAGTCATTATCAAACTCCATAACATTGCATAATGCATACCACCTGGTGTTTCTAGATTAACAGTTTGCCCTCTGTCTGTCACTTTTTCATCTGTTCCTATCCTTTTATCCTTCTAGCTCTAGGCATGCTGAGGCAGTTTATAAACCTGTGTATGCTTGCTGACAACCGTTTGTTGTTTCAGCAGAGAATGAGTCTTTATGTCAGTGGTATAAATACTTATTACAACTGGAGACCAAATGCTCATGTAAACTGATTATCAATCCTGACTCCACACTCACACACTGTGTGACAAATTTAAAACCTTCCTGTTCTGACATAATACAAAAATCATTTCCAAAAACACAAATAATACCTACGTGTGGTACTATAGAAGTATGCACTGCAGTCAAATTTCCATTCCATACTACAGAAACCTTCATCTGTCACCAGAATAGTTTGGTCAAGCTCTTCAGGCTACAAAAGCAGTAATGTACTTCTTACAGGTGACTCCATAGTTTGGCACATCAACCCACCACTCACAAGGCTGAGCAAAGGCAGAGTAATGTTCATGTGGGTATGAATAACTTGTAGTCTACTCCCTTAGACTATGTGAAGAAGGACCTTATGAAGATCTGAGTATGTCTCTAAGGCTGGAAGGAAGCTAGTCTTGAGAAGTATTCTAAAGTCACAGAGAAAGATGCTTCATTATAAACAAAATATAATTGAATTTTAATAATTGGCATACTTATTTGTGCCATTTTGAGTGGGTTCAATGTGTGTGCTTGTCAGCCTGGAGACAGATAAAAAAAAACAGTCCCACCCGTTTCAAAGTGATGGTGTACACCTATCTGACAGGGCCTTTTGCATCCTGGATAAAGCTGTCCATATTCCAATAGTGCCTGTCTTAGGCAATGTCTCAGGCTACCAGCCTAATAAATACAAATTCCGGTCTGACAAACATCAGGGTAGTACCACTCAGTGTTAGAAACCTAAATAAGAAAAAGCCCTCACATAAGGCCTGCCTAACAATGGAAAACACAAATGCTGTGTTGTCACTGAAGCCTGGTGCTAGGGCAGTGACAATTCCTTTCTTACCTATTTTTTTTGCCTATCAGTCATTTTGGCCTACAAGTATAAATAGCAGTAATGTTGGTGGCGGTATGCCTGTCTTTATCTGAACTACCATCACCTTTAGACTCAAAAAATTTCCTTGACCTCCTTTATATCTTAATATCAAAAAGTAAGACATTGTGCCACATCGTGGCTAAGAACGGAACTTGGTATGTGAAATCCACAAATCACAAAGAATATCTTAAGTTAGAGACCCTCTCTACTAACTTAAAGGCCATTTTTCCAGGTCACACTAATTACATCTCATAATTTGTTATTCTTACACCTCTACATATAAATATGCGCAATGTTTCCTTAATGTTACTTAACATACACTCCCAGTACGGGTTACTGACAAACTCAGCCATCTTGAGACGTCTTCAGGGCCAGGTTTCTTGCACACAGTGATGGCGTGAGATGGTTCAACAATCTTCCGCTACTTGACAACTCTATAAAAAATTCCACACTATGTACTTAAAGTTTCCACTCCCACCTCAGGTCTTGCACAGAGGCTGTTGTTCCTATTCACCACCACAAGTTCAACACTGAGTTTAGAAGCAAACCCCTCTGGTGGAGCTCATCTATAAGCAACATCTATAATAAAAGGAGTAAGGTCATTACCCTAAAGAATAGAACAAAAACTGAATGTATTAATCAACCACAAAAATGTTAACAAAGAAATCACAAACAAGTTCCAATCCTACAGAGCCATCTGCAAGCTAAAAACTGTATTCCAGCAAATGACAACTAAAATATATTCTTTAAGAATGTAAAGAACTTCAGAAGTAATACCTTTAATTGTACTGAGCTTACCTCTTTTGACATAACCCACTCAAACCTTGAGGAAATAGTTAACATCTTTACAGAATATTTGGATCCAACATCTCCACTCTGTCAATTCTAAACTTTGCATTACAAAGTATTGAATCCATATGCTCCAGTAGTCACTTTGAACAGCTACTACAAGCACTGTCCATGACTAAAAGCACCAGCTGTATGGGTCGAGATAACATACCAGGCTGCTTCCTTGTCAGTATGAAACACCCCTTTCAGGCCTTGCACTTAAAGGAGAAGCATACTCACAGACTAAAAAAAAAACATGTTTATTTCATCATGGTTTGGTGTTTCCTACTTTTTAATACACTCTGGGACTCTTTACACGTTTTTTAAATATTTTTATACATACTTTTTGAATCTGACCACATGGGGTCTAGCATCTTAAGTAATTCTGATTGTTTATTCTGCCTCTAGGTATCCCACAATGGAGTGCTCATCTGTACAAATTTACATCATGCAGGCCTCTTTCTTCCTAAAGCTCCTATCACTGCATTGATTTTAAATGCATACACTGCTGTCTTTCAATCAGTTAGTTTTAAGTAACATTCCATGCCATTTGATGACTGCTTAAAACAGAAACAGTGCAAATGCCACAGAACAGACTTTCAAAGTGCTTTTTACTGCTGCTTCTTTGTAGAATGGCTAAACTGCAGTTTTTTGTGAAGCCTGAATTGTACTAATTTGACTCATCTCCCATCCCCCTTCACACCTAACTTCCCTAGCTGTCAAAGTGCTAAGGGTAATTTGAGCTGTTACCTGCTGAGATTGACAGCTCACAGCAGGAGACTTGACTCATGTACTGTTTCCTTGTTCTAGCCTTTACTTTCTGTATGGGTAGGGGAAGGACCAGGGAGTTGAGACATCACAGCATGGGTGGGATTTTAGTATGGTCATGATGATGTCAATTTGGAGAGGGAATTGGCCAGAAAACTACCTGTATTCAGTGGCCTTAATGACATCAATGAATTGGAGACTTTTTCAGGGTGGGATAAAAGTTTTTTTTAAGTGAAACCACCACAGTACAGTAAGGTACTGTTCTAGTAGAGAGAAATAGTCAGTTTCATTAAATTACAAAAGAAATATTTAAATGCTATGTTGTTGTTTATTCATAGCAGGCACAATAAATGGGGAGAAAAAGGACAGATAACTTCAGCATTTAATAAAATAATCCCATTGTTGTTCTTTAAAGTATTTAGGCACAGCTTCTCCACTGGATACATACCCAGAAACCTGCAGAACAACTGTAGTAGTTCCTCTACATAAGGGAGGTCCTACTATAGTCCCCTGCAACTATAAACCTATTGACCTAGACAGCATCATTTTCAAGATGATGGAATGTATCTTCATGGATGTCATAAACAGGGGCATAGGAAACCAATAATTCCTAGACCATAACTAGTTTGGATTTGTAAAAAGTAGATTATGTTTATGTATTCTAGTTGTCCCTTTGGAGAGACTCACAGGATCTATAGATGAGGGTAGCTCAGTGCACAGAGCTTAGTTTGATTTGGCTAAGGCTTTTGACACTAAAAACCACTCTGGCATCATTGTCTAACTAGAGGGTGGGAGGTTGGCATAATGGTTAAGGTGTTTACCTTACAGTTGCAAGGCACAGGGTTTGATTCTCACATGGGGTAATTGGCTAGGCTTAAAATGGCCCATAAGGGCTGTTAACCTAGTAGTAATCTATGAACCTATAAATTCAATATAAATGCCTACATAATCTGTTCAATTGGTAAGTAGCTCATTTTCACACACACATCCCTCCATTACAGTATATGCCACAGTATTCTCTAAGAGACATCACCAGTGGTTTATTCCGGGGTTCTGTTTTTAGAACACTCCTGTGGTGCATTTTCAGATCTGAAATTAAAGTCTTCTGAGTGGCCAAGATTGTGGATGATTGCAAGTTTGGACCCATCTTCTAGTTTCATGAAGCCACTCGGTCTCCAAGTGGGCCTAGCTTGGACAAACTCATGATGCTAGAATCATGGTCTAAAGCTAAACACCCTGAAAATGGAGCATAGCACATTCTGAGAAATAGAATGTGTCACACCTCTAGTGAAATAAATTATCCTCACCCTTAAAACAGGCTCTGTTGTTAGAGACGTGAGCACCTTCATAGATAACAAACTCTTCTTTGACCATCATGTATCCAGTGTCATTAGGAAAGCCTTCAACTTCAGCCAACTGATTATTACAGGCATCTTCTCCTAGTCAAAAGAGGTCATTATTCTCCTCTACTTATCCAACACAAGGCCCATATTAGGCCCATATTAGAATATAGAGCATTCTTTGCAATGCATCTCTCTGAACATCTAAACCAACTTGAGAAACTTATATGGTTACTCACTAAAAGAATATCAGGTATGAGCTCTGTATATTACCTAAACCAAACTGTAAAAGCTTTGCTTCTCTCTTCTGTTTTCTGTCTTCTACACTTAGAGTTGCCTATGTCTGGCTTGCAAAGTTGTAAATACCTGATTCCCCTTGATCCATTCTGTATCTCCAAGACTGATGGTAACTCAAATGCAAAATCAATTGACATGGTTCTGTATTGAAACCTAAACTGGACTCTCTGGGATCACAGGGATTTCTCCTGAGGAGTCTTTCACCTATGCAACAAACTCCCCCTTGTTGTAAAGCAGAACACATAACTCACCACTTTCAAATCTACATTACATAAATGGATGGGCATAGACCCTTATCTCTTATGGAAAAGGGGGAGTATCTAGTTGGGTGTACAAGTGGGAATGCCGTGGCTATGCTTCAAACTGCTTAAAAAGTCTGCTGCCTAGTAGCAACCTATGAATCAATGAACAAAATGTGAATTAGGTGTGCAGATTTTGGGTGCTTGTATGACTAAGGCAGAATGGTAGCTAGGTTATCAGCTGCCCTGTGCATTTACCCAATCTGGCACCCCACCACAACTTTAAGCATGAGGAGTTTAAAAGAGAGAAAAGGTCTTAAACATTAATGGGCATCAGACTGGATTTTAAGCCCTGTATTTCTAAAGTACAGCCAAACAACTTATTTATGCTGTACTGGCAAGGTCACAAAATGTCAGAAACATGGAAAATCTACAGATAATGAGGTTTGGCTTTATTGTCCTTAATATATCCATAAAGACTTAAAAAGGAAAAAAAGTGATGGTTTGGCTTTATTGTCCTTAATATATCCATAAAGACTTAAAAAGGAAAAAAGTGATGGGCTTTCAGAAGCTGAAACATTGGTATGCATTAAGGGGGTCATTTGCTCATTTCCCATGAGAATCCATTATAGTAGGTTCAAGTTTTTTTTTTTTTTTTTGTTCTTTCTTTACCAAGTTAGTCCTACTAGTCTAATGGCTTGTTTTCAGGGAACACCACACAAACACAGGGAGTGAAACTCTAACAACATAGTGGTATATGTACTACATTAAGGGAAATTTGGTGAGGGCATCAGGAAACTTCCCCTACTGTTAGTAGTAGGGAAGCATTTGTGTGTGACACAACAGACTACCTGTTTCTGTTCCAGGTATGGAGGTCACATAGAAAAACAGGAAGAAAATATGACTGATTCAGCTTGGGCTGAAACTGGAATGAAAGTTGCTGAAAATGTAGTCAAAATGATAGAATTGTTACTAGAAGTTTCTTCTGATGATGTGGGTGCAGAAAAAATACTGACATTGGAAAAAAGGAGATTGTGAAGGAAAAGGAAATTGTAGCTGAAACAGAGATGGATTCAGAGGAAAACTTTCAGAGGAGATTATTTGAAGGAGAGACAGTTACCTCTGGAAAATTAATAATTACAACCCTCCAATTAGGGGGAGTATGCAAGATGATCATTTAGAAGAAATGATAAACCAAAGTGAGCCAGAAAATGGAGCAAAAATGTCATGGAGTGACATCAAGGAAAAAAAAATAGAAGAAGAAGAAGAAGAGACTGTGCCAGAAAAAGTTCCAGAGACAATAATGTGTGCACAAGCTGTTGTAGAAGGAACAAAGAAGAAAGAAGAAAGAAAAGAAACAAAAAAAAAAGTATACAGTACATGTGAGCAGTAAAAAAAGAACATTTGAATAGATATGAGGTTTGGGACTCTGTCGTAGCACCTCTATGTGTCAAAGCAAAAGAGGTAAGAGCATTTATTTTAACTAATAAAGAGACTTTTTGTGACTTGATATTTAAGACTGGGAAGGCCATGGAAAATTTTTTTGGGTGCATATGAACAAAAGAAAAATATTTATCTATGGTCAGAATATGTAGTGCAAGCTTTTTACAGACAAACAAAAAGAAATAATGATCCAGTTGAGAACTGAAGTCGAAGCAAAAGAACTGAAAGAACATTTGTTAACTATATGTAAAGAAGTAATGGACGCTACAAAAATATATGATGAAAGACGACTATGGACGGGGGTGGGAATGTGGAGTAATACTGAAAATGAAAAATGATAATGTTATGCATGTACCTAGTATCATTATTGTTCATGGTAATAGGGTTTTGTGAAATATAGGGTCAACTAAAGACTTGTTATTTTTGAGACAAAATTATAATTTAATCAATGAATGTGATAAAAAAGATGTTGTGTATGTGGTAAAACAGGACATAATGCAAAACAAATGTGATTTAAAGTGCAAAAAATGTGGCAACACTGGTCATTCATGGCTAGTATGTGAAATGAATGTGCAAGAAAATGAAGTTGCACAGGAGAAAAGAGATAGAATATTGTGTTATGCAAGAAAATCTATAAAAAGTTGTGATTGATAAAGAGGTTATAAATGAAGTTAAAGAAAGTAACAGGGAAAAAGAAACAGGAAACGAGAGGGAGAAGCTGAATGGAGTACTGTAAGAAATAAAAAGAAGTTGATAGGGAAAGAGTTAAGGAAAGGAAAAGAAAATTCAAAAATAGAATGCTTAGAGAAAATAAGAAAGGAAAGGGATAACAATTGTATTAACTGTTCTTAAAAGCTCAAAATGTTAGTTTTAAATGTGAACAGTATGAAAAATCTTAAGAGGAGAATAGGTATATTACAATGGTGTGCTGCAGCAGATGCACATGTTATTGTTTTATAAGATATCAGATTATTAACAGAGAAAGAAAGAACACAAACTGAAAAACTTTGGAATAGTGCAGTAGCTTTGAATGTGGGGAAAGAAATGTGCTCGGGCATATGTAAATTATATCAAGAAAGAATTAAAATATTAGATTTAACCATAGTGGAGCTAGGACAAATTACTGCAATAGACTTGAGATGTAAAATTATATGTGTATAGAATTATAGCTTTATATACATATGTAACAAAAAAAGAGATAGAAATGATGTTTAAAGATATTCTTGAATATGTTTGTGTAAATATGGACATTAGAGTGGTGGGTGATTTCAATTGTAATTTAAGAAAAATAAGAGCAATTGTGATGTTGACATGGTTAAAGAAATTAATGGAAGTGGAATGTTAAGTGCATGGGAGAAAAAAACACTAGACCTTCAAAAGAAATTAAATTAGGACAGAAATTATTTGTTTAAATATCAAATAGTGTAAAAGTTATAAAAAAGGAAATAGGTATGCTGCATTTTCAAATCATGTGGCTATATAGGTTAAAGTACAGGAAAATGGAGACTATATAAGAATAGGAAAAGGTATAAAGAGAATTAATGAAATTTAATTAGATTTAGAAGGGGAAAAAGAACTTGTGGAATTGTGAAAAAATCATATAAATATGAAAGAGTTTAATGGAGTATTTGTTCGCTTTATTTTAAAGAGAAATTAAAAAGTTGTTTTAGAATATATAATGAGGAAGGGAAGAAAAGAAAAAGAGAAGTATAAGCTATGGTTGGGAAGGTGGCCTAATGGTTAAGGTGTTTGCCTTACAAACACAAGGTGCAGGGTTGGAGTCTCACAAGGGATAATTGGCTAGGCTTAAAATGGCTTACAAGAGCAGTTAGCCTAGTACTAATCTATGAACGTATGAAGTCAAGAAACATTTAGAGAAGAAAATTTTCTTTTATGAAAAAAAAGAGAAATATATAAAATGAATCAGATTAAAATTAATAATTTGTTATATAAACAAAATATTGTTAACAAGGAAAGAAAGAAGAGGTAGCATCATAGTTTAGTAAAATAATAAAAGAAGGAAAAATAATAAGAACATTAAAAAAATAAGAAAGGTAAGCAAATAAGACAGCAAGAAGAAATATACAAAATAATTAAAGAATATATATTGGAACTATTTGTTAAAAGAGAAGAAAACATAGAACAAATGTATAAAGGTGAAAAATTAAATAATGAAGATAGAGTATTTAGAACAAAAAATAACTATGAAAGAATTGAATGAAATTCTAAAAGATATTAACATGAATTCTGCAACAGGACTGGATAGAATTGAGTATGGTGTATACAAAGAAATGAAAGAGTGGCAATAATATTTTTTATAGAAGTTATGCATGAATGGTGAGAAATTGGAATTAAAGAGAAAGAGAGATGTAGTGGAGTTATAAAATCTATATTAAAAAGGAAATAAAGTGGAGATAAATAATTGGAGACCTATAACATTGAATAATATAGATTATAATTTTTTATAAGAATAATAACAAAAAGGTTATAAAAATGGATAAAATATATGACCAAAATGTTTTCAGAAGAAAAGGAAAGGGAAGTCAAGAGTTATTATGCATACTAAGAGAAATAATTGATGGTACCATAAATACAAATGTAGAAATGAAGGTTATGATAGGGGATATAAGTAAAACCTATTATAATATTCAATATAATTCATTATGGGGAATGTTGCAGGCATATAATGTAAGCAAAAAATATTACAGGTAATAAAATCTGTTTATGAAAGGAATTATGTGAAACTAAATGTAAATGGCTAGACTGAGGAAGAAATAAAAATAGAATGGGAATAAAGCAGGGCTGACCAGCTAGTAGTATAATTTTTTCATTAGTTATGAATGTAATAGTGAAAGAAAGAAAGAAAATCTCAAGTAGTGGTGGAAACTAAATGAAGGAAGTACAGTTGCCAATAATGTATAATTATGTGGATGGTATTGTATTAATTATTAAAAATAATGTATGGATTGAAAAAGTAAATGAAAAATTAAGTATAAATTAAAAAAATTGGTTTAAGTGTAAATAAGGAGAAAAGTAAAGGACTTGGTTTTGAAGCTATGATAGGAGGTATTGAGTTCAATGAAAAATATATAGGCGTATTGCTCAGGCTGTAGATTGTATTTCATTACTGAAACTAAGTGAAAATTCCTTAAGATTCTAAGAGCAGGATAAGTTATTTCTTACACTTATTTCACTGAACTGCTCTTCTGAAATGCTTATAATTGTGGTATACAGTTGATCTACTGCATTTTGCACTGTTATAAAGCTTTTTTTTATTGTTTCACTGCATTTATGTACTGTTTTATACTGTTTTAACTGTATTTTTTATTGCTAGAGACTGTTTCATTACTCTAATTGCATGTTTACTGAATTACTTTACTGTAAACTGCATTTTCATACTGAGAGTTGTATTTTCTGTTTATGAGTGTTCTATCCG
The DNA here is from genome assembly GCF_019279795.1 of Protopterus annectens. NCBI lineage: Eukaryota > Metazoa > Chordata > Ceratodontiformes > Protopteridae > Protopterus > Protopterus annectens. Next base: position 1,465,027,138 of record NC_056743.1, read on the forward strand.
AGCTTTTCTGTGCATTTTTGATTTTTTGAGGTTTCTGTGTTCTACAGCTAGGAGCTGTAATAATGTGCATTACTATAATTGTATGTTTACAGTTAACAGCATTCTCTAGAGTCTGCTTGCTCCTTGATCTGTTTAAAACTTTCATTTAGTGGCTACATCTAGGAACTGTAATTTTTCCCATACACCCTCCCTAGTGTTGTGGTGTTCTTATACTTGCTGGCTTTGCAGTTGCCCGCCCATACTGTATATTTGATCTGTGACACTCCTCACAGTCTAGTGTCATTAGTTCATTCAATCTAATAGAGAACATTTGTGAAGGCCAACCCACTCAGATTCTTAACATTGAATTAACTTCTGTTCCAGCTTTCTCCATTTGCACTTTTACTGAAAAAAAAAATTGTAAGCTTGCTTCCCCCCTTTCCTGTGGCAGGTCTTGTCCAGATACGGATTTGCTGTGTCCAGGACTGTTTGTGAGCTCCTGAGCCCCCCCCCCCACTTAACTAGGGTTAAACTATTCCTGGCACCATAAAGTCTGCTCTTCAAATTTCCCCTTGCAACTAGCCAGCTTTTTAGTTTTAGCACTCAAATCTGTTTCTTTGAACTCAGCACTTGGTCAGAACTCATTGTAAGCACTAAATAAGTTACAAATTACTACATCACTCAACTTTCCTCACTTGTCTAGAGGAAAACAGTTTTTAGTACTTAATAAATAAGCACCTATTCACACATGTCTAAAGGTCAGCTACCGATGTTTTCTCCTGTCTACCTGATGAATCTGGGCATCTTGGGACAATGCAGAAATTGCCTCATGTACACAGACAACCCTCTCCTCCTACCACCCAACACTACAACCTGTGAGAGATGAACTTATATAGCCAACCTGGAAGCAAAGCTCTATTCACCGAAGACTGGACTAGACAGTCAAGAGGAGAATGTAAACACTTGCACTGCACCACACTCATCACATAGTCCCTCAAAACCTACACCACCAAAACACACACACACAGAAGCACAAACCACACACCTACATTTGCGGAGGCTTTCAGTAAAAATCTGTCCAAACAACCAAGACCTCCAAAGCAGAAATGCAAGCAATCTCCACCCCTAACACAACCCAAATGACACATAGACCACATACTCAGTGTGCCACTCAACTACAGCCCATAAGGCATAATGTACCCAACACTCTAGTCATAGGTGACTCTATAGTCAGGCACACTGATGTTCCACTCACCAAGCTAAGCAAGGGGAAAGTTACTGTCAGCTGCCTGTCAGGTGCCAGGATCCACCACATAATGCATGCACTCAGGTCACTCCACAACAAGTACAAATATGACTCTGTCATTGCCATGTTGGTGTGAATGACCTGAGATGTACCTCCTTGGACTACATGAAAAGAGACATGGAGGAGCTCTCCGATCTTGTAGCCCAGGCAGGTATGACTCTAGCCCTGAGTAGCATCCTGCAATCACCCAGAATTATACCACAGTACAAGGACAAAATGATTGACTCTAACAATTGGCTAAGCTTCTGGTGTCATTCTAAGGGAATCCAGTATCTGTCTGCCTGTGATGTCATGATTGACAGACCACGCTGCTTTGCCAGAGATGGCCTGCACCTGTCGCCCTTGGGATTCCGGATAGTGGCAAAGGCTCTTGCCACCCCTATAGTGCCTTTTTTAGGCAAGGTCCAAGTGACAAATTCACCACCTTAACAGGTACAAGCAACCAAAATCTGATTTAATGCTACTCAATGCTAGAGGTCTAAACCTCAAAATGCACTCACTCGAGGCACTCCTAAAAATGGAGAACATTGACATCTGTGTAGTGACAGAGACCTGGTTAAAAGCTCCAGAGAGCACCCCTGCATTACCAGGCTATAATTCATACCACACCTTTTGGCCACCAAACCCAGGCCGAAACACTAAAGGTGGAGGCGTGTCCATATTCATTAAGGATATCCACACCTCCAAGCTAGTTGCTCAGCATAATGCATCCGAGATTATCCAAGTTCAACTAACTCTGGGCAAAACCGCTATCCAGATTGTAGCTTGCTACAGACTCCCCACCATGTCCCAGGATTCCCCTCCTCTTTTCTTGATATGCAGGAAAATATTAAGTTACAACCCAACAGTCTAAAAATGGGTGATTTCAACTACCCTACCATTAACTGGGAAAACTACTCATGTACCAACTCTTTTGCTCAATGTTTTCTGGAAATCATCAATGCCAACGCCTTGGATCAACATATCCACACCCCCACCAAGGGCAGCAATATCCTAGACCTGGTCATCACCAACATGGGCGACAGGTGTTCCACACCAGAGGTCAGCTCCTTGTTGGTCAAATCCGACCACAAGCTAATCACCCTAGACATCCAGATCCTGCTCCCACCCCCATTAAGAAAACAACCGTAAAAAATTTCTCCAAAGCCAACTTCACACTTCTTAAAACAGAATTGCAAACTTCACGATACCCATGTAGATGGACAATAGAGGTACGACTGCTGAATCCTACACAAATGCACTTTATAAGCACTTACACAAGTGCATGGATCAAGCTATCCCTAACAGAATCAAGATGCTATCCTCCAAAAAAAGGAAGCCAATCTGGTGGTCTTCTGCCATAAACAAATGCTACAACAGAAGAAAGAAACTGTTGCAAAAAAGAGTAAAATCCCACGATTGAAGGAACTCCCTGGTCAGCCTCAGTAAGAAGCTGAGATCCCTCATAAAATCCTCCAAAATGAAAACAAAATCACCACTAATTCTAAAGACAACCACAAAGCATTCTATAGCTATGTCAAGAATCTCAATGGCAACACTCAGATCTGCTCTGAGTTACAGCACAATGACACTAAATATACAGAACCAACTAATATTGCCAACATCCTGGCAGATAGGTTCAGTGCTAACATTACCCCCCTCTCACCCCCTAAAGGGCCCATCTTTATACCGGAAGAATGCAAAGTTCCTGTAATCACGGCTGCACAGGTAAAAACCTCACTCTCCAAAGCCAAGAACACAGCATCCATGGGACCTGACAACATCCCAGGCTGCCTTCTACATGAACTACAGACTAAACTGGCACCCCAACTAAGTACCATGTTCAATCTTAGCCTCACCTCAGGCTTTGTGCCCATTGAATGGCGCACCACGATGGCTATCCCACTTCACAAAGGGGGGGGGCACAACAGACCCTGGAAAATACCGCCCCATTAGCCTGATGAGCCTGGTCTGCAAGGCCATGGAATGTATTATCATGGAACTCATAAACAAAGACTTTGGAGATCTCCAAACTCTGGACCCTACACAGTTCAGGTTTGTAAAGGGCAGTTCATGTCTTCTGAACCTGATAGACTTCTTTGAAGTAGTCACCAAAGCCATAGATGAGGGTAAGGTGGTTCACAAAGCCTATCTAGATCTCGCCAAGGTGTTCAACACCATCCCCCACTCTGGAATTATAGATAAACTCACTAAACTAGGTATAACTCCCTATGTCACAAGATGGGTTGCCAACTGGCTTACTGACAGAACCCACACTGTGAAAGTAGCAGACTCATAATCAGACTTCAGACCAGTGACAAGTGGAGTACCACAGGGTTCAGTCCTGGGTCCTCTCCTGTTTGGTATCTACTTCTCTGAAGTACAGACTAACACAGAAGGTCTTTGGCTAACTAAATTCACAGATGACTGCAAACTAGGAACCATAATCAAAACTCCTAATGATGTGGACATCCTACAAAAGGGCCTCACTGAGACAGATGCCTGGTGTCAAAGCCATGGTCTCACGCTCAATGCCAAAAAGTGCATTGTCATCCCCTTTGGTAAAAACTCTGTACCCATGAACTACCACATAGGTGGTAGTCTATTTAACACCGAAAGTGTGATAATAGTCCTTGGGACACAGGTGGACAGTAGTCTCTCCTTTGATAATCACATCACCACAGTGGTCAGGAAATCCTTCTATGTGGCACACCTCATCACAAAAGGTTTCTCATCCAGAAAAAAAGAGGTCATTGTTCCCCTCTACTCATCACTCATTAGATCCATTATAGAGTACAACACCCCTTTTGGTATGTACCTCACAAGACATCTACAACAACTGGAAAGGCTGCAAAAATACCGCACAAAGAGGATTACTGGCCTCAAACAGATGCCTTACGCAGACCGACTCAAAAAACTCCAGCTTTACTCTGTCACATATTGCCTACTCAGAGGCGATCTCTGCCTAACATACAAAGCTATATCAAACCCAGAGCTGTTGGACATGCTCCACTTAAAGAAATCCCAATCCCTCCGAGCTACGCGCTCTAAGGACCTAAACCTTGTCACCACAATAAACAGAACATGCTGGAGGGATAGATTCCTGTCCCAGAGACTTTCCATACTCTGGAACAGACTACCTATCTATGTCAAACAGAGCTCCTCATTAGCACTCTTCAAGAAAAATCTTGATGATTGGATGAGTAATAGGAAATTCACCCCGGGGATCACTTCTGTGGTTCTGCTTGACAGGGGCACAGGAAACTAATTTTCTTGGGTGGTGAAAGCCAGGGTACCTTTTTGGCTAGGCTTGTATAGGCCCTAGGGCCAATAGTCTAGTACCTACCTATGAACCTATGTACTAGGAATAATATTTGGGAGGAATGAATACAGACAACAACAATCAGATAATGTACTCTTAGAAGTAAAGGATATGGCTATTTTTTGGAAATCATATAGATTTTTATATAGAAAAAGGTAGACTTATTGAACACCATGATACTAGGCATATTGCTTATGTTGCTAGCATCTATATGATTCCTATTAATTATGAAAAGGAACTAATGATATTTTCTTTTATATGGTGCTCTATACTGAATCCAGTCAAAAGAGGGTTTTTATATATGGAAGAAGAGCATGGAGGCTTGGGTTTAATAAACCCAATAGTACATGCAGCATCTTTAATTTTATATATGGTATTAAAAGGAATTATCAAGGAAAATAAAAACTTGATCGAAATGATACTGTATTAAAAATACAAATCATTGTGGGAATGAATGGAAGTTAAAAAAAGAAGTAAAAGCATCGTGAATGAAGAAATGAAAGAGTACCAAAACAAAATTGTTTTATGGAAAATAAAAAAGAATATATGTGAGAAAAATAGAAAGGAATGGCACTTAAAAATTATGAAAACATTGTATTGCATTGATCCATGGAACAATTTAGAAATAGATAAGAAAAAAAGTCATAATGATGAGATATAATAATTATAAAAAGATTAAAGAATGTAATGATTTTTTTATGGAGATTGTCTATTAGAGAATCACCGGTTAAGGCAAATTTGCCAAACAAGAAAAAGCAAGCTAGAACATGCAATATATGTGGAGAGTTTGAGACTACTGAGCATGTGTTATTGAAATGTGAAAGAGTTAATTTGTGGAAAGAAATATGTAAATATAACAGGATGAAAAGTTTGTCAAAATTTGAGCAAATAAATATTGACATAATAGAATTTAGTCTTTTTGGTGCATGAAAAGAGGAAGAAGTGAAGAAAATGGACAGTGTTATATTTTATGTTTCATGAACTATACGAAACAGACTAAATGAAATGGACTTTGACAAATATTCTGGAGAAAATAATGTTTTGCTTGTGGATAAAAGAGTGGGGGAATGCTTAAATTGAAGTTTATAATGTATGGATATTTGTAAACAGATGTAAATTATGTAAATAATATGTAATATATATATTGATAATAATGCTACTAATTTGTAGTAAGGGGAAGAGATTGGGTATTACACATCATGACTTCCTGTTTCCTGTCAAGGCAGAGATGCAGCCAGGAGGAACAGGGAGAAACATGGTTGCTGAGAACCAAGGCAATTTGGAGGTTAAATGTGTTGAAAATGAAGAAAAAAATGGTAGAATCACTACCACAAATGTTTTCAGGCAATGTGGGAGCAGTGAAAATTTTGTCTGCTGATGGTGAGGAGATTGGGAAGGAGATGGAGCTAAATGCAGTGGTGGAGATAGATGCAGAAGAAAATTTCCAGAAAAACCTGTTTGAAATGGCAGCAATGGCAGAAAAATGTGTTATTTCAACCCTCCAGTTGGGAGGGTTGTGGGATGAGTACCTGATGGAGCTAGTTAACCAGAATGAGTCAGAAAGTATAGCTGATATATCCTGGCATGAAATTATGGAAAAATACAATAGGGAGAAAAAGAGAAGGGCAAAGAGTCAGAGAAGGTTCCAGAAAAAAAAGTCCTGTGTTCAAACGGTGGAAGGAGGAGCTAAGGAGAAGAAGTTAACATAGAACAAATTTATAATGATGAAAAATAAGAAAGATAATGAATATTTAGAGAAAAAGGTCAATATAAATGAATGAGATCTTGAAAGCTATTAATATTAATTTAGCTACAAGTATGGATGAAATTGAATACAGTTTGTATAAAGAAATGTATGACTGGCAAAAAAATGGTGTTTATAGAAGTAACGAATGAGTGGCTAGAAAGAGGAATTAAGTATAAAGAAATTTGCACAGGAGTGATAACATTTATATTAAAGAAAGGAGATAAAAATGAAATAAAAATTTGGAAAACAGTTACGCTAAATACAGATTATAATATTTTCATAAGAATAGTAACTAAACAACTGCAATGTAAAATAGAAAGATTATATTATCAGAATTTGTTTGGGAGAAAAGGAAAGGGGAGTCAAGACCTAGTTGGGTAATAAGGGAAGTAACTGATGATATTATTAATAAAAAAGTGGAAATAAAAATCATAATAGGAGATGTCTATAAGGCACATTATAATATTCAGTATAAAGCATTATGGTGAATTTTACAAGCATACAACATAAATGAAAAAATATTACAAGTAATTAAATCAATATATGAAAAGAATTATGTAAAATTGAACATAAACTGTTGGATGGGGGAGATTTTAAAATAGACTGTGGTATAAAACAAGGATGTCCTGCAAGCAGTATGATAGTTGCTGTAACCATTAACACAATAGCAATAGAAATGAATAAAATGTCAAGTAAGGGAAGATATAGACTGATGGAGGAGCTACAGTTACCAGTATTATATCCTTACAGTGATGATATTGTAGTAATAGCAAAAAATAAAGTCTGTATGGAAAAATGTAATGACAAATTGAGTACATGGTTGAAGAAAATTGGTTTAAACATAAATGAAGAGAAAAACAAAGGATGTGAGCAAGAATGTATTATAGGAGGTGTGAAATATAATGAAAAGAGTATAAATATTTTAGGAAAAGTATTTGGAAGGACAGAATACAGACATGAACAATGGGATAAAAATTATTAATCAAAGACATGATCATATTCTGAAAGACATATAGGTTTTCATACAAAAAAAAGCAAATTTAATAAACACCATAATAATAGGTAAAATAGCTTATATTGCAGATGTTTATATAATGCCAATGACACACGAAAAAGGAATTATGTAGACAATTTTTTTCATTTATTTGGGGGTCAAGACTGAATCTGGTTAATTTTGTATATGAAAGATGAACAAGGGGGACTGGGACTGATAAATCTGATTGTGTATGCAGCCTCTTTAAGTATGTATAAAGTACTAAAGTAATAATAAAAAATTGCAAAGATTTGACAGAAACAATAATATATTATAAATATACAGAAATCTGGGAAGACGTGGAAATTAAAAAAAGAAGTAAAAGTGGTATCAATGAAGAAATGAAAGAATTTTACAGCAACATTGTATTGTGGAAATAAAAAAAGAATGTGATAGAAAAGAACAGAAAGGAATGGTATGTTAACATTATGATACCCTTTCATTTGGTGGATTCATGTCAAAAGTTAGACATAGATAAGAAGAAAGCAATAATGACGAGATGCAGAAATTATAAAAGAATTAAAGAATGTAATGATTTTTTTTTTGTGGAGGTTCTCCATAGGAAAATTACCACAGGGGGCAAAGATGCCATACAAGAGAAACAGAACGGCAACACAAGTGATGCACAATAAATTAAAACTGAAATAAAAAGTAACAAACTTCTTTTAATCAACCATGGAAAACAATAAAGACATTAAGCGCTTTCATCCACAAAAAGTGGACTTCTTCAGAATGCCATATTAGCCAACATACAATGAATTTAAATACTGTTTGGCGCCAAACTCCGCCTTCTTTGAAAATAGTAATTTAAAGTAATATTGCATGTAAATACAATATACAATAAATGCATTAAATGCTTTGTTGCACAAATAGTGTCTAAAAGATACATACAATCTATAACCTTTGTAAAAAATGTTTTCATGAATAATATTCTTAAAAAATGTAATAAAATATATATGTATTGATACTACCATGGCATGGATTATGAATGTAAATAAATACAAATAAAAATACTTAATAAATGATGTACATTGTAGTGCACTATATATGTTACTAATCAATCATATTAATATTGTGCACTGCTGATTAGTATATGGAAAAAACAACATACACAAAACTATTCTTTATTTCTATATAGTGTACATAACACTTACTTAAATATTCTATCTAAAACCATAATGAACACCTATATTAAAGCAGTTCTAAAATTGATTTAATAGTCATGAAATCATTTAATCCTGGTTTCCTTCCTGCATCAGTGATAATTTGCCATATTATCTCCTTTTTGTTCAATATGGCAATATTTGTTTGTATTTGGGCACTTTTTTCCATTCTTTTTGTTTATTAGTTTATTTTTGTGGATTTGGAAGGGCAGCCAGATATGCAGTGTGAGGACCGGAGAAGAGGCGGAGAAGTTGGGGAAATTCGAAAGCTGATTGGCCAATTGACCCAGTTGGTGGGACTACTCACTCCTGTCAGTCAATCTTTGCTGGTGATGACATCACAATTTACTTTGCCTGGAAATCAGGAAGTAAATCAGAATTCAAACAGCAGAAATGGCCAGGATGAACAAACTGAAGTAAATGACCTTGCTGGGACTGGTTTTGCTATTATTGGTAACAGAAATGGCAGTTTGGATGATTTCCTCAATGTTTTTAAGTCTCAACCAACTGAAAGTCAAAATGGAAGTGGAAAAACTGTTCAACAAGAAGGACTTAATAAGGGATTTGGACACAGCAACACAAACAACAGCCAAGGTATTAAAAGACTTTTTAAAGACATTTTAGACCGTAAATTTGCTTTTGTGGGTGATATTCCCAGTTACAACAATAACAATGACTCTTATGTAAAAAGTCTTGAAAAACTGGACATGTGGTTAACTAAATGCAAAATGTATGAGATGGACAACGATTATTTAAAACAGTGTTTGCATTTAAATATAGTCCCTAAGGGACTCAGGGTATGTAAATATCCTAATCATATTTATAATGGTACTGATTTTCACAAAGATTTAACAGCAGCTTTTGATAGATGTGGATTTGATATTATGAAAGCCATTATTAGAAACAATGAGAATGGGATGCAAAAAAATCTATGAACTTGTAGAGCATACCAACAATAAAATTATGAGTGATTTGTTGTTTACTGTTGAATGTGAAAAAAACAAATACCATGAATTATTGAAGGATATAGATTTGAAATGCAAGGATGCGCATGTTAGAAAAATGAAAAAAAATAGGGGTGTTAATGAGTATAAAGATAATGTACAGTTCCCCAAAGGTACAACATTCACAATGAAAGTTTGATACATATTGAAAGGTATAATGGGCAACAAGTGGATAAGAATTTAAACTTACATGACCCTTTAGAATACCCTTCCCCCAGGAGGTCCGAGAGGTTGAGGAAGAAAGGCCCAGTGAACTACAGATACAATGCGTGGGCAGGACCGAGGGGGACACAACAAAGATAGATAGTGAATTTAGAATAATTAAAAATGGTCCAAGATGCACTTTTAATGGTTTTAATATTTTTATCTATAGTGATACTAATATTGAAAAAAGTCATTTTAACTTGTTTTAAAAGATTTTACTTTTATTCCAAGAACTAAGACTGATATTTTCAAGCTACTAGTTGATTTTAAGTTGTTTGTACGTAAGAAAAACTTGGAATTGTTTTTAATGGCCAATTTAAGCCCAACACAGGCAATAAGTTAAGCAGAAAAAGCACCTTTAACCCACCCTTGCATCCACAACTTAGGAATTTTGAAAACATGGTAGAGAATAAACTGTGTCAAGCAGTAGCTAACAATAAGGTGTTTTCCAACCTAAGTAAGGAAGAAAGGAATGTTCTAGAGGAATGTAGAAACAATAAAAACCTGAGGGTGATAAAACCAGATAAAGGTGGGGGTATTTTGTTGATAGACAAAATAGTATATGAGGGGAAAATGATGGATATCCTGGGGGATGATAAAAAATATGTAAGGGTGTCATTAAATGAAGTGAATCTAGCATACAAAAAAATGCAGTTATGCCTTAATGATTTACTATTAGAAGGACTTATTGATAGTGACACATACAATTTCTTACATGTAGATAAACCCAGAGTTCCATCTATTTTTGGTATCCCCAAGGTTCATAAGGATATAGACAACACACCTTTAAGGTCAATTGTTTTGGCAGAAGGCTCAGTAACTGCCCCTTTAGCAAAATATGTGGATTCAAAACTGAAAAAAATAGCTATGGGGGGGTGAAAATGTGTTAAAAGGTTTTTGGGACTTGTTGAAGAAACTAAATTCTGGCCTTTATTCAGATAGTTTGCTTTTTAGTTCTGTGGATGTGGTTGGCTTGTTTTCCTCTATCCCAGATGATACAGGTTTAGAATGGTTGGAAGAAGTTTTATTCGACAGTAAGGGCATTGCTTATAATGACTGTTGAGTGTGTCTAATACTGATGCATGTGATTTTAAAGAACAATTTTATTTTTTTTGAGGGTGAATTTTTTAAGCAGCTAATAGGTGTAGCTATGGGGGCCCATTGTGCCCCAACTTATGCTGACATCATATTATCTTATTGGGAAAAGAAATATATTTTTAATAGTGATTTTAATAAGTGTTGGAGCTTTTATGGTCGGTTTTTGGATGATATTAGTTTTGGAGAGAGACGGTGGACAGGTTCTTGGAATTTTTTAGATATTTATCAAATTCTACTGAATTTTTAAGATTTGCATATGTAATGGATCAAGATGAAATGAGATACCTGGATGTCTGCATTAATAAAATGAATGGTGGTATTAAAACCAGGGTGTATAGAAAAATGACATTTTCAAATTCATGCCTGTATTATACTAGTGCACACCCATAGCACCAGAAGAAAGGGGTGGTAAAAGGCCAGTTTGTGCGCATCAGAGAATGACATCTGATGATGATGATTTTTTAAATGAAAGTAAATATCTTTTTGAGTTGTTCAAAGTTAGGGGTTATCCAGAATCATTACTTAGGTGTTTGAAGAAGTGTCTGCAGCTAGGAAAACTAAGTTTGCCCCTATTTTTGGCAATGACACTGTGGATCTGAACAGTACCCATTCAACAAAGACTAATGTAGAGAATGCGTGTAACAGTGCTTTGGTACTAACCTATGATGGAGAACCTAGAATGGTCAGAAGTATTATAGAGGATGAACAGAGTAGGTTTGCTAGTACTTCTGACTTGCAATATATTTTTAATAGACCACTTAAATGTGTATATAGGAAAGGGCACACTATTAAAAACATTGTGGAGAATGGGCCTAGCAAGGCTGGTAATTATAATCCCAGTAAAAGAGGTACACATAAGTGTGGGAGCTGTACACAATGTCCCTATATTAAAACAGGGGATACATGCTTTTTGAAAGTCAGAAATAGATCTATTAAAACCTTAGGTTTTGCCAACTGTAATACAAATGGTTTGATTTATTTAGCCTTATGTGGGAATTGTGAGGCATTTTAAATTGGCAAAACTGACAGAAAATTAAAATCCGGAACGTATGAGCACAGGTATGATATAAAAAAATGAACTTAAACAATGCTTTATATAAACACACCTTAGACTGTTCAGGAAGATATTTTTATTTTTTTGTGATTGAGGTACTACCAATTGATTCCAGGGGTGGTCCCTGGGAGACAAGCTTGGAGTACAGAAAGTTGTACTGGCAGTTGGTGTTAGAAGCAAGCAACCTGGTTTAAATGACATGGTTTCTTTGAAACCAGTCTTAAAATTAAGAGCTGCTAAACTTTGATCTTTATTATTGCTCTAAACCTTTTGGCCAGTAGATGTCGCCGTTTCATTAAGATCTCTACACAGCAGGCTTTTACAGATTTACTACTGTTTGCTTTTATCAGTATTTTTATATGAAAGTTTTAAATGTTTTTTAATGGTTTTAATGTTTTTAAATGTATTTAATGTGAATTTACATCCCTTATCTAGCTAAAGTATTATTTATAATTTTTACACTTGTACTGAATGGTAGTTCTATTCAGACAGGATCTGCATGCATTGTTTCCTATGACACCTTTTAAACATTTTAGTTTGTTAATATGTCTTTAATTGTGGATTGGTGACTTAATGGACCTATTAAGGACTATATATAAAGGACTCATTTTTGTTGGTATGCTCATCTGATGAAGTTCCTGACAAAAACGCTGTGGTCTAGTTTAAGGCTTTTTTTTTTTGTATATTAAAGTTGGTTTGCTACCTGGTGAACCCTCCAGTGCCTTATTTTTTGGTTATTTGTTTGTATTTGGGCACTTTTTTCCATTCTTTTCATTTATTGGAAGATATTACAATTGAGCAGCATTTAGTTGACTCCACAGAGTAGGAAGAAAACGAATGTGTTGAAGTGATACAGATAACAGAAAACTAGCATCAGGAGGGCTTGCAGATGATGTTTTGTTAAAATAATCAAGCAGGATGATCCAGATGACAGTTCTCATGGGGTGAGATGGCAGATAACTTTTTAGAAGTGCTGAGAATGGTAACGAAAGAAACAAGTGATGTGGCAGCAAAGAATGCAGCAGTGACAGAAAGTAAAAGAGGAAAACAGCAACAAAGTGAGAAGGTGCCTGGTTTTGTTTCAACAGATAATGCAGTAACAAAAACATATGGAGCAGTGACAGGAAGCAAAAAAGCAGAGCAGCAACATACTGAAAGAAAAACTGTTTATAAAAAGAAGAGGAGACCAAATGTGAGAATAAAAACAAAAGTGACATAGTTATAGATAGATACTGTGTATGGGGTGATTTGGTGACTGTTCTAGATTTTAAAGCCCAAGAAATTTAAACTTTTACACATGGAAGAGAACTTTTTGTGACTTAACATTTGAAACTGATGGACTGATGATGAAATTTCTGGAACTGTGTGACAAAAAGAAGGATATTTAGACGTGGAACAATTATTTGTTTTCTGGTAGTAACTTAAATTTTAAACAATGTTACTGTGCATTTTAGAACTGATGAATTATAAGAAACCAATGGTCAAAAATGCTTGCAAGGTCTGTGTGAAACTGTTGGCAATATTGTGAAAGTTAGAGATGAGAGAAACTTATGGAATGGATCATGAAGTTGCAAACTGTTCTGAGATATAAAAAAGGCACTCCCCCAGATTTAATAAACTCTGTGCAAGAATAGTGTAAGTCCCACACAGAGGGTACTGTGGCCATGTCTGTGGTGCCCCCTTGGCAGCATGCCTTGCATACTAATGAAGGAGCACTACTGAGAGAGAGCCATGAATCAGTGTAGGGTGTGAGTTACAGTGTTGGCAGATGAGTAACACAACCTTTGCACTGTTAATGTGCTGGATGGCACTGAAATATTAAAGTTAATTATGTTTTTTTTTTATGTGTGTGTGTTTGCACAGCATGGCACTTAGCAATGGACATATGTCAGACATTTAAAAATAGAAATCAGATACTTTGAATTTTAATGCAAAAGGTCACGTTTAAGCACAGCTAAGCTGGTTTGCATGGTGTAATGCTCAGCAGTGGTTAAACATAATTAAGAGCTATATAGAAATGTATAGATATAGTCACCATGTCCCCAGTAGCTGAATGGTTAGAGTCACGGCCTTGTGTGCATTAGGTGCATGGTTCAGATACACAGACAGGCCATTCAGTTTTTACATGCCATAGCAAAATGTTATAAAAATATATATTTTTAATTATGTATATGTTGACATTTGTTACCCAGGTTAGTCCAGCTGGGCCAGAAGCCCATTTTCAGTGGAGATCCTAGGAGAAAAGCCCCAGTAACACACAAGTGTCCAATACATTAAAGTCACACTCCACGATTACCATAATTCAAATATATAAGGTTATGTGATATAAGTAAAATAGATACACATAATACTAAGGTATCATTACTGAACAATTAATATCAATATATTTTTATTTATTGTTTTAATGAACTCTGGTTTGCCCTTTACTAAGCTCTGCTAAGCACTGTTAAGCCAAGCCAAACAATGCTTAAACAAGACCCGTTTTAACAGTACTTAGCAACACACAGCGCCACATAGCTTGTTTGGACATTGCTACACATTGCCAGTTTAAGCACTGATCGGCAGAGCTCAGCAGGTCTATGCAGTGCTAAGCTTCGCTTAGCATTTTTAAAAATGGCCCAATGGTGGCAAAAGCTGAACACGTGGGAAAACACCCAGAATTTGTTGGAGTTTGAACCCTGCAGGAAATATGGCAGGAGTTGGAGAGGGTGGGCACTTCTGGGCACAATGGTGGGGCATGTTGCAGTAGAGAATCATGTTTGGGTTCCTCAAGAAAGACCATGACATCTGCCTGCTGCAGGGCCAGTACCAGGGTCCAAATACAAATCAGAGGCCTTGGACAGGCTCGCACGTGACCTCACCAGTGCAACTGGCATCCCCCGCACTGGTGAGAAGATGCATCACCACCACGATGACTTGAAGCATAGGAAGGAGGAACTCTTGGCCTAGTGGATCCAAGATGCTCGGGATGATGATGCCCCACAAGTTTGTAAGTAATGGAAGCATTGATTTACCAAAGTCTAGTATGAATATCTGATATACAGGCATGCATAATGGTGTGTTTCTCTCCCCATAGCTGCAAAGTAGAGACCTCACAAACTGGAGTCCCATGCAGGGCACCTGTCAGTTTGCACCAAGAGTGTGGTGAGTACAGATATATTTTTCAATATATACTAATATAATTAAGGAAGAGTACAGTAGTAACTGTCAGTATGTATATTCTGTTTTGAGTGTATGGCAATGAATGTGTTCATAGACCTGAATTGATGTAAGTGTGTCATGCCAGGTACAGTTCAATATAGATGAAAGCAACAAACCTGATAATATGAAGGAAAGAAAGTTACTACTGCATTAGTAATGGTAAGGAATAACAAATGTATACTATATTACTAATAATGTTCTGGTAATAAAGTACAACTGCATTCATAATATGAAGGGAATAAATCAACTGCATTCATAATTTGCAGTAAATAAAGTACAACGACAGTCAGAATTGTTAAGGAAATAAAGTTAGTACTGCATACATTGTGAAATAACAGCTGTCTTTCAATGGCTGCATTATTTAAAGTGTTCAGCTATACATACTGTTAGATGTATGCCAATGACTGTTTCATTTCACAACTAATAAAGTTTTCTTGTGCCAAATGTTGTATATTCCATGGGCTGTTGGGCAAGAAATTGATTATTACAACTACCACCTCAACTGGCCATGGCACCGTGTCCCAGCTTGTTTAGGACCCAACCTGGAACTGCCCCCTCCACTGGTCCTGCAAAACCCACAAGTGGAACCACCTCAGGGAGGGAGCCTGTCCTAGGTGGGTCCTGTCAGTGCGCCAGTGTGCTTCCCATCTGCTGACATATGGACTGATGCCTAGGTGGGAGTATATATCTGTTATGGCCAAGTGGGGAATACTGTGGAGGTCGCCAATATCCTTGTTAATGAAGTTCACTATAAACTGTGCCATGGCCTTGCAGATTAGTCTACTTAGGCTGATGGGTCTATAATGTGCCAGATTGGTGGACACCCCACCTTAGTGTAAAGGGGTGACAGTGGGTGTCCTCCACTTGGCTGGGACAAAGGTGGCAGTCAGGCCTTGGTGGAATATACTGCTTTATGGTGCTGCAACATCATGCTTGGGGTCATGTAGGATGCCTCCTGCGATTTGATAGGCTCCCATTGTGGCTGTATACCATGACTTTGAGGTGGCAGTGGTGACCTGCTCCCTACATATAAGGGGAAGGGGGCAGGTACTGGGGATGTCCTGATGTACTGATGGGGGGACAGGGGGTGAAGCCTAAACTGAATCTCTCAGGTATCACGTATGCTATACCTACAGCACTTGTATATCTGGTGTCCTTGACCACCAATACTGAGCAGATATGAGTGCTTCCTGTGATGTTGCAGACATATGTAAAGAAGGGGAGATGATTGTCTGTAGTGGATGTCACCAATGTAGGCTGGGGGTTGCTTTGCAGGATTCCAGTAGTGATGTTATTTGCTAGTTCAGGCTAAGGTTACATTGCGTCATATGGGCATCTGTCCCACTTTGTCTCTGACAGCAGTATGTCATCCCTGTTTTAGACACTATTTATTGCAGATGTCCACCAGACAGGTGTGTATGTATCCTTGCAGAGGATGATGTAGTCCTGCCGGGTATACCTGACTCCATGCATTTATACAAATGCACATATAGTGCTTTTGTGTATTTGTGGATATTGGTGCCAGTTTCTACAGAGGAGGTGGGGGCTGCAAAGCAGTGTATACCACCCCTCATGAGGCTGTATTCAATTTTGGAGTTGTATGTATGTCTGACCCTAGCTTGATGGGTATTGTGGGAAATGGTGACTGCAAACATGACCCCTTTATGGTTGCTTTCACCATGGAGGATGACACTGTCAAGATGCTGCAGTTGTTACATGTTTTGTCTAAACTGAAAACCAAATGAAACAGTACTAAACTAGGAAACCACAAAGCGAGCTGACACCACAGGAACAGGAATAAAATTTAATGTTGAGCGCTTTTCTCACAAATTACAGTTGACTTGTTCAGAAAAAACAGAGTAACACCCCTCAACTCCTTAAATACTCATTACAAAGACTTTGATACAATTGATCAGGTCCATATAGGCAGAATGGGCTTCCTGCTCACATGCGGGGGCCACTAGCTAGCTATGATATGGAGAGGTGTCTTGGCAATGGTGAACTGCCCATGCAGTGTCCCCTCTGCATCTTACTGCTTGCATACCCTGGAGGTGTGAATGTCTTTCATATATAGTGACACCCCACATTCCATGGCTTTAGCGCCCACACTTTAGGGTCTGACTGTATGATAGGATGGGTGACCATGTAAGGGTGGGGTGCTGTCTGCAGCTTTGAACCATGTGTCTGTGACTGCACAGTTATCAGCATTTCCCAGAATATGAATGCTTGCAATGAGCACAGACTCATGTTTAGACACCTTGCCTTTAGTAACATGACCTTCAATGTGTGATGTGCTCACAGTTGTATGTTGATTGTGTTAACCTCACCATGTCTCCTAATAAAGGTACTATGGGGTGACAAGAACCATTGCCAGATGCATGAAGGCCAGTTGAGACAAATGGAGGCCATCTCTGGCAAAGCATTGTGGTCTGTTGATCATATCATCCAAGGCTTTCAAGTACTGGACACCCATGTAATGGCACAGGATCACAAGACAATTGTTAAGGTCACTAATTTCCTGAATGAATTACGGCATCACTCTGGGTGACAGTACCTGTTGTTGAGAAACAGCAGTGTGTATATAATATGGCAGATTCTGCCACCTGGCTGACATGTAACTCTGATCTTCCCCATATACAGCTTGGTGAGAGGCACATCCATATGTCTCACACTGGAGTCTCATATGATTAATATTTATTTATTTATTTATTTATTTATCGCATTTATTTATTGCATTTGTTTACCGGGAAAGTCCACTGGGCCTAAAAGAGCCCATTTTCGGTGGAGGCCCAGGGAGAAAAGCTCCGACAAGAACATAGATTAATTGGTACAGAAGTAGAAACAGTGTTACAAATAGTGGTTACAGTAATATGTAATAGTAATATGTTTTATTTATGGTTGTGTCTTCATGGCTGAGGGACACAGGTGTCTGGCTATGTGTGGTATGTGCTGTGGAGGGCTGTGGAATTCACGTATGTTGTTCCTCGGACATCTCCTTTGTTAGTGGATGTTTATATTGCAGACCTATTCATATGTTGGTGTGTGTTGTATAGATGTGGGTGGTGTTTGAGGTGTATTGATTGTGATGACAACCTGTTCAGTGACAGATACGTGGCCTTGACAGAGAGAGAACATGGGGTGTTGGTTACTAATGCCATTGCATCTCTCACATATTGTCTTACTTGCCGGTGTTTGTAGATGGTTGTCTGTGTGCATGAGACAGTTGCTGCACTGTGTCAGGATGCCCATGTCAACAAGACTGGCAGGAGAAACTGTAGAACATTGTACAGCCATATATTCCAGAATGTGAGGGACAAAGGCCAGAGAGACCTAAGGGGTGGGCCTGCAGCCCAGGTGCTTAAAACAGGAGTAGGAGACTGACACCACTGCATACAATGTAGACAGTCTATAAGCAAGCAGTAATAGGTGCAACAGTAAACTGCAGTGGAACACCTAAGATAACATGTAGCAAGTAGCAGTAAACAGCAAGATCAGGAGGGAAATGCATGATGTATTGGCACTACGCTGCTGATAGCCACATGCATACTGTGGTGATAGATGGCAGGAATGATGTGGGAGTTACTGGAGGATATTTCTGGCAAAAGTGGATGTGCAAGGTGTGTACATAATGGAGAGCAGTGTATGTGGTCCTGTGATGTGTTCTCCTCTTCTCGTCTTTCAGGTGTGATGTACCGACATAGGAACCCACCATTTGCTACCACACAGAATGGACTGAGACTTTATCACCAGATCCTGCTGTGGAGGAGTTCCCATAATCAGCAACAATGCACTGCACTGTGGGCAGACCTCATGGCATCAGTGAATCATGTCTGGCAACAGGAAAGAAGCTATGGGCAGGTTTGACACTGTGCCATAGACATGGTAAATAATGCACATCAAAGGGCTACAGCTGTAGCCAAGAACATGCTGGCATTGGTGGTGGTCCTGCAACTCTACAACCACTCTTGACCACAGAGGAGTTCCTGGCAAAGCTGGGTCCAGCCACTAGCTCACAAAGATCCATCACACCGTATGTCATGGAGGTGGGTGGCACAGCTTCCACCGCAGAGAAGTGTCCAGGTAAGGCTTTTGTGGTCATCACATTAATACGGTAGCAGTCATTGTGGCAACCTCTGCATACCTGTATATGGATGTCAGGTTATTCTGCATTTGTGGGGGGCTGGTTTGTAACACATACGTATGCACACATATTGAGAGTGTCAGCAATGTGAGCAGAATCAAAGCTTGTACTGCACATGTTGATATATGCAAATATTATCCTGTAGCAATGCCACATTTGTGTCTGCTGAGAGTACCTCTCCCCCACAATTCCAGAGGTACCTCTATTGTGATCAGATTCCATCTTCCTGTAGCCAGTAAGTGTGCAGCTGTGTTGTCATGGCTCATCTACACCCTAGGCAAGTTGAGGGCTGCCAGTTTGCCATGGACACAACTGTTAAGCTTAGCCATATCACAATACGTGTATGTCAGTTGTGGAGGTGTTCACTGCAGTGCATTACATTGGTAATCACAGTAGCATGTTTGCAGGAGCTGTAACATATTCACATGTAGCTTTGTCACTGTTTAGGCAGTCTGCTCTACAGGGGGGGGGGTATTAGTATGGTGGAAAAGGGTGCACTGTGTTAAAGGTGAGGGTCCATCACATACACTGACATGTCACATATCTCACATGTGTATAGTACTAGCAACATTACCTGGATGTAGCTGCACTGCATTTGTTAAGGGCCTGTCTTGTCTGTGTCTGTTGCGGTCTGCTTGTGTGTTGTGCATGGAATCAGTAATACGATGTGGTATGTATAATGCAGTTGTGGAACTTCACCTGTATGTGTGTATGTTTGTGGAGCAGCGGGAATAATAGAGCAGGGAGTAATGTAGTCATGTTGTCTTCTCCCTCACAGGTGACCATGGGGATTGGAGTGTGTCCCCCTCACAACCTCATGTCAGTGTCTCATCGGACACAGTTGATGATGGTGGCCATAGTGAGGCACAGGTGGTGTTACTGTGGCTGAATCTGTGCCATGTTTTGACATCCACTTCCTCCCCCAGTGTCCACGCACACAGTCAGTATGCCCACACACAGCCAGTCCCCTGCGTCCAGAGATATTGGACAGTCTGAGGGTGGTGGTATTGAACAGGAGAGTGTGGTGAATATGGCATCTGTGACTGTGGACAGTAGCCATTGCCAGAGAGCTGGCGAGGTCCCACACAGGCAGATTGATAGGGGTGCTCAAAGGAGGCCTGCTGGTCATCCAGCACATGGCAAAGGTGTCACAGCATATGTCACCCAATGCATGTTTCGGTCCATCCTGGAGGCAAAGGAATATTCTGAATGCAACACCAGATGGATGCTCAGGAGCATGGGTGCATCACTACCTGGCATCCATGACTCCATCCACAGCATTGGTGATGACCTACATCATTTCACCAATGAAGTGGATAGACAGTGGGGTGAGGCATTGTCACTCCTTAGCCATGTAATGTCTGTGATGGAAATGTGGTGGGAGTAATGCATCTGACATGTGGACATAGTTCATCTACAACATCAGCTGAGAGCCTATGTGGCCATGAACAGTCACACTCCCATACCAAAGGGGGGGGGGTATTGTACGCATCACAATGGGGCAGGCCATGGGCAAGATGTTTCTTGGTGGTCCTGCGAGGGATGCCGACTCAGCAGACACCAGTCACCATTAGCAAGTAGTACTATATCTGACCCTGGCCATGGTGGTGTCAGTGGCACTACTGGTGTGACCAGTTTCTGTGTTCATGTTCCGAGATGGTGAACTGTACATCCTGCCTTGTATGGCCCACAAATGTCCAACATACCCTCATGTAGGGCTAGCACATGCCTTGACTGTGTACACACACACACACACACACACATTACTGTCACATGCAGGTCATTACCAGATACACACAGCTCTTCTCTATGGCCCAGCTGACCAGCACCCCTCCAGACACACACATGTACACACAGTGCCACTGTGTGGCACAGCCTAGGCCTCTGGCAACTCCACACCACACTCTGTGCTTGTGATGATACCTGTGCCATATCCCTGTCATTAATTCCATCGATCCAGGGACATGCTAATATGTGTCTGATGCACAGGGTGACTATAGTACAGTTACTGACAGTTAGTAGCTCAGTAGTGTTATGTCCTGTAAGGTGGTGTCTGCTGGCATGTGCCATGAGTACACATCACAGTGTATGTACCTTTGTTCCAGGATAGTGCTTTGGTGTTAGTATTGCTGACTGACCATTGTCTCCCAGACCTTTACTGTTTCTGTTCTGGGTTTCTGTGTGTCTACTCCAGGGGGAACTGTTGCCAATATGGTGGCTCAGGATGGCAGAGTGGCAATGCAGGAATGTGACATCACCAATATATGGCTGTACATGGTACTCTGACATGTATGGGAAGTGCATTCCTGAGACAGGACAGCCTCTGGGAGACAAACCTTTCTGTTGGGCAGGTTTTGTTGATGTCAATTATCAGATTCAGGCCTGTTGTGCTGGTAATGCAAGGGGAAGTAGACTCACGCATATGGGGCAGCTGTTGAAGGGCAGGGTCCAACAATGGGTTGTAGGTATGCCACAGCCCACATCTGGGCAACCTGTCTGATACCAAGTGGGGCACTACTGATTAGAGGCTGTCTGCAAGGGACAGATGTTGAACACCATGGATTACCTTTGTGGGTATTACCATGGCCTTTCCAGTTATTGCAGATGTCTGGATAGGTACATATCAAATGGGCCATTGTACTAAATTATTGTTCTACTGGCTGAGGACTATACAGAGGTAATATCCACCTTTTATCTGGATGCACTCCCTTTACTTATGAGTTGCACCATGTACAAGGCCTTTCTGACCACTGCCCCTACATGATGGTTGAATGCGACATTGTTATCAAACTGAGTACCCAGGTCACTCAATACAGGTTGTGTGTTTCTGGGGTTGCCAATGATGTGGCAAACAGTGGGGCCATGTCCTAGCCATATGGTGTGATGGTATTGTTTTGTGCATTTAGCTTGAGGCCAGGACCTTGGCACCAGTCTGTACCCGATGTAAGACCCTGTTGCAATGTTTTAACATAATTTGGTGAGTCATTGACAGACAGCACACAACTTACAGTCACCATAGCCTTAGTTAGTACTTCCATATGTGGGTGGTGGTGGTTAGCATTCATGCCTAAATACATGTGGGTTATGTAGGGGCACCGGCTACCCACAGGGCCTTGACATGTATACATATTGCACACACAAAGGCAACACAGAGTAGGGTTGCCACCTTAACAAATGCCCAATGTCGTACACATCTTGTGGTATCGTGAGTTGGCAGGACAGACCATACCACAGGACTTCTCTTGGTCTACCACTATGACATCATATTTATGAAGCATTTCGCTAGGTTATGCTATGTCTCAGAAGATTCAGGTGTTTCTCATGTAAAAATGACTGGTTTATGCAACTATTACACACATGTAGGAATTTTTTGTTGTCCTACACTCTTGGGACCTATGTATTGTTTTAGTTGTTTTCACAAGACACACCTGGTCAATCATGGACTCCAATCTGCATGGTAGGGCAGCTGTTGGGTCTAACACAGTCACACTGATGCAATAGGATATACATACACAGATGCACACACACACACAGACACACACACACACACACACACACACACACACACACACACACACACACACACACACACACACACTCATGACCCACCCTTGTTTAGAGTAGAACTCCT
This sequence comes from Protopterus annectens, assembly GCF_019279795.1. Taxonomy (NCBI): domain Eukaryota; kingdom Metazoa; phylum Chordata; order Ceratodontiformes; family Protopteridae; genus Protopterus; species Protopterus annectens. The sequence continues at coordinate 1,465,050,000 of NC_056743.1, forward strand.
ACCTGTCTAGTTGTACATACTATCATGCTACATACATATATAGCATGTGCCACTGAGCTTATATGTTTTTGTAGTGATGGACAGTACTATTCAGATGGATGACATCAGGAAGTGCTGTAAAGGTTGCCACTGGGGGGTTAACAGGTTTGCACATGCCCTTAAAATGGTATAACTGTTGCATACAAACACAGAAAGAAAAGCCACACTGCTCTAAGGTGATATGCGCACACACACACACACACACACACACACACACACACACACACACACACACACACACACACACACACACACACACACACACACACACACACACACACACACACACACACACACACACACACACACACACACACACACACACACGAACACATATACCCTCACAGAGATGCCAGTTTTGAGATTAGAACCCCTACCTATCTAGTTGCATGTACTATAGTGATATGTACTTCTCGCAATCTCCACAGAACGTATGTACCTGGAGAGTGTCTAACTGTGCTTTTAAGGTGGATGCTACCAGCAGGCCTTGTAAAATAATCCAATGTGAAGGTTTAACAGGGATTAACAGGGTGGAACAGGCCTTAAAATGTATTGGCATTGCACACACATAGGCAAGACATGCACACAGCTTCAGGGGGATATACTAACCCACATGCACTGACTTGCCATTGTTGAGATTAGAACCACTAACTATCTAGCTGTATACACTATAGTGCTATGCACTTATCACATGTGCCATAGAGCTTATGTGTCTGGAGATTGTGTAACTGTGCATCTAAGATGGATGACATCAGCAGGCCCTGTAAAGTAGGCCAATGGGGGGTTCACAGGTTTGCACATGCCCTTAAAATAGTATAACTGTTGCACACAAACACAGGGAAAAAGCCACACTTCTCTAAGGTGATATGCACACACACACACACACACACACACACACACACACACACACACACACACACACACACACACACACACACACACATGCACTCGCAGAGATGTTTTGAGATTAGAACCCCTACCTATCTAGTTGCACGTACTATAGTGCTACATACTTCTCGGATTCTCCACAGAACCTATGTACCTGGAGAGTGTCTAACTGTGCTTTTAAAGTGGATGCTACCAGCAGGCCTTGTAAAATAATCCAATGTGAAGAATTAACAGGGATTAACAGGGTGAAACAGGCCGTAAAATGTATTGGCATTGCACACACATAGGCAAGACATACACACAGCTTCAGGGGGATATACTTACCCACATGCACTGACTTGCCATTGTTGAGATTAGAACCACTACTTATCTAGCTGTATACACTATAGTGCTATGCACTTATCACATGTGCCATAGAGCTTATGTGTCTGGAGATTGTGTAACTGTGCATCTAAGGTGGATGACATCAGCAGGCCCTGTAAAGTAGGCCAATGGGGGGTTCACAGGTTTGCACATGCCCTTAAAATACTATAACTGTTGCACACAAACACAGGGAAAAAAGCCACACTTCTCTAAGGTGATATGCATACACACACACACACACACACACACACACACACACACACACACACACACACACACACACACACACACACACACACACACACACACACACACACACACACACACACGCACTCGCAGAGATGTTTTGAGATTAGAACCCCTACCTATCTATTTGCATGTACTATAGTGCTACATGCTTCTCAGATTCTCCACAGAACTTATGTACCTGGAGAGTGTCTAACTGTGCTTCTAATGTGGATGCTACCAGCAAGCCCTGTAAAATAATCAAGTGGGGATATTAACAGGGTGGAACAGGCCTTAAACTGTATTGGCATTGCGCACACATAGGCAATACATACACACAGCTTCAGGGGAATATACTTACCCACATGCACTGAGTTGGCATTGTTGAGATTAGAACCACTACCTATCTAGCTGTATACACTATAGTACTATGCACTTACCACATGCACCATGGAGCTTATGTGTCTAGAGATTGTGTAACTGTGCATCTAAGGTGAATTACATCAGAATGCCCTGTAAAGTAGGCCAGTGGGAGGTTCACAGGAAGCCACAGCTTTAAAATGTATTGGTATTGCACACATAGGCAAGAAATAAACACAGCAGCAAGGGGATATACTTACACACACACTCACTGAGACATCGTTGCTGGGATTAGAACCACTACCTATCTAGCTGTATACAATATAATGCTACATAGTTATCACATACACCACAGAGCTTATGTGTTTGGGTAGTGTCTGCCACTGCTTTTGGAGTGGATGACATCAGTAGCTGCTGACAGGGAGACCACTGTTGTGGAGGACAGTAGTCAAGGGGCCATAAAATGAGGGACTATTGCACAGACATAGGCCTACTGGGCATGTGTATTCTGTTTTATGTGGAATATATACACACACACACACACACACACACACACACACAAGGTGGCTGATGTCAGATGAGAATCCCTACCTACCTACTATTACAGACTAGAGCTCACTGTACTATTTGCATGTGCTACTGGTTACAGTTGGAGTATGACTGGTTGCAGCACTACATCACTCTATGCCTTTATGGGTGGGTCTTTCTCTCTCTCTCTATCTCTATCTCTCTCTCTCTCTCTCTCTCTCTCTCTCTCTCTCTCTATCTCTCCCTCTGTCTCTCTCCCCCTCTGTCTGCCTACACACATATATATATATATATATATATATATATATATATATATATATATATTGTGTGTATGTATATATATATATATATATATATATATATATATATATATATACATACATATGCATCTATATCTATATATATATATATATATATATATATATATATATATATATATATATATATATACATATGCATCTATATTAAACTGTTTAGACCAGTTTACAGGCATTGCTGTATTCTGGGCTGTGGTGTAGTTCCTGTGTTGTCCATTATCTTACTTGGATAGAAGGAAGTTTCTTTGCTCACCAGTGGGAGTGGGGAGCCTTGAGCAGCCTACCCGTCCTTGGGGGAAGTGACCTCAGCACAAGAAGCTGTAGTAATTGGTTGTTTTGGACCATTTCTAGCTCTTTTGTAGTTCACTGTTTAAAATCCGCCTCTGGGCATTTTTTTCTGGCTATACTGCTCAGACAAGCTCCACGTGGGTTTACAGAGTGGTCCTAGCAGCAGGGAACTCAGAAAAGCGACTACCTTCTGGATTAAGTATCTTTGCTTTTTTTTCACTTGAAATAGCTTCTGTAGCTTACCTTGAACTAGCCTGAACTGTTTTTTAACTGATTGCTGCATTATTTTAAATTCTGCACTTAAAGTTACATTTTAGTCGAATTTGATCGAAAGTTTGCTTGTTTGTTTGTTTAATTTAACTGTGGAGGCTGCCCACTAATGTGTGCTAGCCTGTGTAACTAATTTATCACTGTTTCTGCATTTTCTGTGTGTTTCTGCCAAAAAAAAAAAAAAACCCCCAAAAATCCTTGTTTTCCCACCTTCCTCGACTAGTTTAGACCAGTTTACAGGCATTGCTGTATTCTGGGCTGTGGTGTAGTTCCTGTGTTGTCCATTACCTTACTTGGATAGAAGGAAGTTTCTTTGCTCACTAGTGGGAGTGGGGAGCCTTGAGCAGCCTACCTGTCCTTGGGGGAAGTGACCTCAGTACAAGAAGCTTTAGTAATTGGTTGTTTTGGACCATTTCTAGCTCTTTTGTAGTTCACTGTTTAAAATCCACGTTTGCACGGCTTTGCGCGGTCGTGCACATAGCGCAGCGCCGGTTAAACAAGGTTAAACTTTTTCTGGCTCCGCCAAGTCTGCTCTTCAAATTTTCCCTTAAGGAAGCTCTACTCTTAGTATAACCAGACTACTCACTGTATTATAAGCCTAGCACTTGTTCTCAATACTTCTCTACTAAGTAAGCACTCTCGTACTAAGTAAAGCACTACATCTACTTACCACCCCTGTGAATATCCACTTCCCTTAAAGGTATACCACTCCCTTATACTGTTCTAGCATGTCGAGTGGTAGATTACTGGCGTCGTCTCCAGTTCAGCTGGTCAATCTGGGTATCTTGAGACAATGCTACAATTGTCTCATGTACACAGACAACCCTCTCCTCCTCCCAACAAACACAAATACATGTGAGAGATGCAACTATATAGCCAAACTGGAGGCTGAACTCTCTCAACTCAGGGCTGGCATGACCAGACAGGAGGAGATGGCAACCACACACACAACAATCCCAGTCCCACATAGACCTACCACAACTGCAAACCAAACACATAAAACCACAAAGACATACTCGGAGGCTCTAATAAAAAACTTACCAAAACAACAGAGGCTCCCAAAGCAGACATCAAAAAATCCACCACCTCAAAACAAAACACATGCAACACATACTTCAATAAATCAGTGTGTCAACCAATCGCAGCCCATAAGGCCAAACACCTTGCCTGATACACTAGTAATAGGTGACTCCATAGTCAGACACACTGATGTCCCACTGACCAGGCTGAACAAGGAGAAGGTGACTGTGAGCTGTCTATCGGGAGCTAGGATCCGCCACATAACACACGCACTCAGGTCACTCCAAAGCAAGTACAAATATGGCTCCGTCATTGTCCATGCTGGTGTGAATGACCTGAGGCACCTCCCTGGACTACATGAAAAGAGACATAGAGGAGCTCTCCGATTATGTAGCCCAGGCTGGTATGACCCTGACCCTGAGCAGCATCTTGCCCTCACCAAGAATGATACCACAATACAAAGACAAGATGATCAGCTTTAACAATTGGCTCAAGTACTGGTGTCATTCTAAGGGGATCCAATGTCTGTCTGCCTGGGATGATATGTTGGACAAGTCACGCTACTTCGCAAGGGATGCCTTACACCTGTCACCACTGGGCTTCTGGATATTGGCTAAGGCTCTTGCCACCCCCATAGTGCCTTTTTTAGGCAAGGCTCAAAAGAAAAACCCACCTCCTTAGAAAACAAAAATGGAAAGAAACTAAGGGTAATGCTGCTCAACGCCAGAAGTCTAAATCTCAAGATGCAGGCACTTGATGCACTCCTCAGCATGGAGAACATCAACATCTGTGCAGTAACTGAAACCTGGTTCAAGGCTCCTGAGAGCACCCCAGCACTACCAGGCTATACCTCGTATCATGCTTTTCGCCCCAAAACCGGGCGAACCACAAAGGAGGAGTGTCCATATTCATAAAGGACACCCACACCTCCAGGTTAGTAGCAACACATGAAGCATCAGAGACCATACAGGTGCAACTAACCATAGGCAAAACTGCTATACAACTGGTAGCATGTTACAGACCACCCTCCCAATCTCAAGAACCCCACTCAGCCTTCCTGAAGACATTGGAGGATATGAATGTATCACAAAATACCATCATACTGGGAGACTTCAACTACCCAAACATAGATTGGGTACATTATTCTAGCCCTAATACCCTAGCCCAAAGGTTCCTGGAATTCATAAATTCAAATGCACTGGAACAACTAGTCACCTCTCCCACTAGGGAGATAATATACTAGACCTGATCATCACAAACATGTGGACAAAATGCTCCACACCGAAGTATACCCTCACTAGTGAGATCTGACCACAAACTAATCACCCTGGATATACATATCCCACCTCCACCCCCAGCACAAAAGACCACGGTGAAAAACTTCTCAAAAGCAGACTTCACTCTTCTTAAGACTGAGATGGTATCCTTTAAGCCCACTGTGCCAGTGGATACCACATCCCACAATGCCGAATCCTTCACAAATACTTTCTATGGACATCTCCATGAATGCATGGATCATGCAATCCCAAACAAATCCAAGTCCCTCTCCACCAAATGTAAGCATCCTGTCTGGTGGACCTCAGCCATAAACAAATTGTATAACAAAAGAAGGAAGCTACTGCATGTCAGAGCGAAATCCCATGAAGGAAAGACATCTCTGATCAACATTAGCAGAAAACTACGTTCTCTCATAAAAACATCCAAGGCAAACTTTGAGAGAAAAATCGCTAAGGACACTAAAGATAACCAGAAATCCTTCTTCAGCTATGTTAGAAACCTGGGCGGAAACCCTCAGATATGCTCAGAGTTGGTTCACAACAACAAAAAATACACTGAACCCACAGATATTGCTAACATTCTGGCTGACAGGTTCAGTCCAAATTTCTCCCCTCCTTCACCCCCAAAAGAAGAAATACTTATCCCAGCTGAATGTAATCTCCCTGTCATCTCAGATGTCCAAGTGAGAACTGCCCTAAACAAAGCAAAAAACACAGCATCAATGGGACCTGACGGTATCCCGGGGTGCGTGTTACGTGAACTCCAAGAGGAGCTAAACCCACACATAAAAATGCTATTTAACCTTAGCCTTACTTCGGGATATGTACCTGAACACTGGTGTACAGCAACAGTGGTCCCACTCCACAAGGGGGGGTGCCTCTACTGAACCTGGAAACTACCGCCCCATAAGCTTAACTAGCCTGGTCTGCAAAGCTATGGAAAGAATCATTATGGAACTCATAAACAGAGACATAGGGGACCAACAGACACTTGACCCCACCCAGTTCAGCTTTGTAAAGGGAAGATCCTGCCTTTTAAACCTGGTTGACTTTTTCAAAACAGTCACTACAGCCATTGATGAGGGCAAAGCAGTCCATACAGCATACCTGGACTTGGCTAAGGCCTTCGACACAATACCCCACTCAGGCATCATAGATAAGCTAAACAGCTTAAAAGTAAACCCTTATGTCACTAGATGGGTTGCAAACTGGCTAAAGGACAGAACCCATAAAGTTAAAATCGCTGGAGCAATGTCAGACTCAAAGCCAGTCACAAGTGGTGTCCCACAGGGATCTGTCCTGGGACCCCTCTTGTTCGGCATCTATTTCTCAGATGTTAAAGCAAACATGGGAGGGCTGTGGCTGACAAAGTTCGCAGATGACTGCAAACTAGGTGCCATAGTCGATACACCAGCAGACACACACATCCTACAAAAAGGCCTCACTGAAACGGACAACTGGTGCCGTAGTCACGGCCTTAAACTAAATGCCAAAAAATGTATAGTCATCCCTTTTGGAAAAAACAAAGTACCCACAAATTATCACATAGACAGCAACCCACTGAGTACGGAAAAAGTAATCAGAGACCTAGGAACCCAAGTAGACAGCGACCTCTCATTTGACACACAAGTTGCCAAAGTGGTTAGAAAAACATTCTACCTTGCACACCTCATCATGAAGGGATTCACATCCAGATCCAAGGATGTTATTGTACCCCTATATTCCTCCCTCATCAGACCCATGATTGAGTACAATGCCCCATTTGGTATGTACCTCACCCGGCATTTGCAACAGCTGGAGAGACCACAAAAGTACCTCACCAAAAGGATCAAGGGTCTCCAACATATGTCCTATTCTGCCAGACTAAAGAAACTACAGCTCTATTCAGTAGCATACCGCCTGCTCAGAGGTGATCTCTGCCTGACGTACAAGGCCATGTCCAATCAGAATCTGATGGACATGCTCAACCTCAAAAAATCCAAATCCATCAGGACCACGAGAGCTAAAGACTTAAACCTCGGCACAAGTATGAATAGGACATGCTGGAGGGATAGATTCATAACCCAGAGGCTTCCCATGCTTTGGAACAGGATCCCAGTTCGTATTAGGCAGAGCCCCTCACTGACTCTCTTCAAGAGAAATCTTGATGAGTGGATGGGAGATCGTAAGTTTACCCCAGGGGTCACATCTGTGTCACTACTAGACAAGGGCACAGTAAACTAATTCTATTACATAAAGGGACCTTCATTGTGTCACTACTAGACAGAGGCACAGTATTCTAGATTTATTCTGTACATTTTTGTACCATTTCATGTGGTGGCAAAAGCCACATCACTATGGCTAGGCTTACAAATGCCCCAGGGCAGATAGCCTAGTACTATACTATGAAACTATGAAACTATGAAACAGATCCACCTATATATTATATGTGCCTCATATGGATAGAAAAGGGTAATCAAGTCTGATGGGGATAGGGAGAGACAGTTAAGGTATACATAGCTGTCTGTATGCCCAGAGATATACAGGCATCACAGTTCTACTGTCAGATGTGGGTTCAGACATGGGATGAAATTAGCTAAGTGTAGGAGCATGCTCAGTATGACCATCAATACTTACAATGGGACTCCAGGCCAGAACTACCTGTACTCCAGCCAATTGTCTGCTGAACCTGATGAAACAGTCCAGCACCTTCCTGATATAATGCCTGAGGGATTTCCTGATTGTGTGTTGTCCATACTATCTGATCCATATCTAGTGTGTGTACAGAGTGTATTGGACAGAACAGAGTTTTGCATAATATGTATGGTACATTTTACATAGCACTGTCATTTCTTGGTACGTCAGTGGCAGATCATTATAGCTTTATGTGAAGAACTGCGGACAGACATTTTGGTTATCGATGCCATATACTGCAGGGAACCCATGTTACTGCATGAACTGTTCTATTCTGCACTTTGTACATTTGTCTGGGCAGTAGTTCCTCCTTCCCCTTATATGTGGACCTTAGTCCTGTCCTGCTCCAGTTCCTGGCTTTGCCCACAGTTGCTACTCTATGTAGTTGCAAGTATGCTGTGACTGGGGTAAGACGTGTAACACCACACACAGAGTTATGGACTTCCCACCTCTGACTGTCCGTGTTTTGCAGTTTGTTCAGCACTGTGCCACATATGTCTGCTCTGGTCCAGAGACTATTTGTATTGTACTGTTATTATAAGGCTACATGTTGCCCATACCTTTCAAAGTCTTACAGCAAAAAATTTGAACTGGGCCATATATAATGGTAGGACACAGGCCCAAACATGGATCAAGATTTTAATATTGCTGTTACAAATGTAGACAGTTGGTAGAATGGTTTTGTATTAGCGTGCATTTTATGATGGGCATGAAGTCTGCATCTGAACTGTCTGTCATTATTTTCTTACAGCAACCTTTATTGATTTGCCAATAGTTTGCCAGACAACTGCAGTGTTATGACAAACTGAACAGATGTATGAGGCATAAATGTGGGCATTCTGCAAAACTCTGTACATTTCTGAGGTATGGATAGTGCCCATTGACCTGTTGTAAATACTGACACAGTTATGCAACAGCCTTTATCTACTGGTGCTACACTGACTTGTTACAACATGCTGTTCTACTAGCCACCATCTAGGTTACTAAGAGCTGTGTACTGTCCATATTTGTGCCCCCGTCCCTCCATTTTCTTGGGCTTTGTCCAGCATTCTTGCAGTAGTAAATACTAACATATGGACATTCTGTAGAAGTCCTACCATAGGTGTGGCTCATATGCAAAAGAGTAGGCTCAGCCAGTCTCGAACCATGTACCCTTTCAACCATGGTAATCTACTTACCCACTAAGCCACAACAGCCACCAGATAATGCAGTTTACTTCCTCACGCTATCAACCACAGATAAACATAGCAGTTTGATCCATGCATATTGGTTAACTTGGTACATGTCACCAGGTTGATTGGTACAGCCCAGTGATTGTGTGGTCTGCTGCTATTACCTTGCAAACATACTTTGTATGTGGTTCACTACATAAGTAAAGGGAGTGCATCCAGAAAAAAGGTGGACATTACCTCGGTATAGTCCTCAGTCAGTACAACAATAATTTAGTACCATGGCCTGTTTGGTATGTGCCTATCCAGACATCTGCAGCAATTGGAAAGGCCATAGTAATACCCACAAAGGTAATGCATGGCCTCCAACACCTGTTCCATGTAGACAGCTTTGAATCAGTAGTGTCCCACTCAGTATTGGACAGGCTGTCCACAGGTGAATTGTGGCATGCCTAGATGGCAATGTTGTGCCTAGCCCTTCAACAGCTGGGCCCTATATGTGAGTCTAACTCATCGCGCATTACCAGTACGATAGGCCTCAATTTGATATGCGGCATCAACAAAACCCACTGGAGAGACAGGTTTGTCTCCCAGTGGCTGCCCTGTCTCAGGAATGTACTTCCTAGACATGTCAAACAGAGTACCATGCAGATCCTTATCAAGTGCAGTCATGATGAGTGGATGGGAACTGCAAATCTGTCCCAGGGGTCACACCTGTGTCGCTCAATGACAGGGGCAACAGATGTTGATCGATGATACTGTTGGAGATAAAGTAATAGCTAGGCTTTTAAGTGGCCAAGGGAAATTACTGTAGTAACCTTCTATGAACCTGTGATCCTACAGAACTCGCAGGTGACATGTATCAGGAGTAGCATGCTGTGTCAATGGGTATGCATGCAAGATTATGCTGTCTGGCCCCATTGTCCCTCACATACTGTTCTACATTTATGCACATAGGTTACTATGCACATATACAGCCATACCTTGGTGATGTCATATTTCTGCATTGCCACTATGGCATCCTCAGCTGCTGTATTGGCAGCAGGTCCCCATGGTGTAGACACACAGACACCTGGAACAGAAACAGAATAAGGTCTGGGAGATAGCAGTTAGTCAGCAATACTAACAGCAATACAGCATCATAGCACAAAGGTACATTCACTTTGATGTGTACACATGACAGTTGCAAGCAGACAACACTTTACAGGGAATAACACTACTGCACTACAAGCTGCTATAAGTGTACTATATTCACCCTCTGCATCAGACACATATTAGCATGTCCCTGCATCAATGGTATAGATGACAGGGATGTGGCACAGGCATCATCACATACACAGGGTGTGGTGTGGGGCTTCAAAAGGCCTAGCCTGTTCCACACTGTTGACATCATGTGTGTCTGTCTGGAGGGGTGCTGGTCACCTGGGCCATGGAGAGGAGCTGTGGGTGGCTGGTGGTGACCTGCATGTGATAGTGATGTTTGAGGGTGTGCATGTACACAGTCAAGCCATGTGCCAGCCCTACATGAGAGTATGTTGAACAGCTGTAGACTATACATGGCAGAAAGTACAGTTCACCATCTCTGGTAATGAACACGGGAACTGGCCCCACCAGGAGTGGCACTGGCACCACCATGCCCAGGGCTAGATGTGGTACTACTTGCTGATGGTGACTGTGGTCTACTGGGTCTGTGTCTATCACTGGACCATGCAGGGCCATGTGACCATGGCCTGCCAAGTTGTAGTGTGGACAGCACCCTCCCTTCGGTAATGCTGGTGGTACTGCCACTATGAGACTATGACTGTGCACAGCCACATGGGCTCTCAGCTGATGTTGTTGCTGACACCCTACGCCCACCACATTTTCAAGCACAGACATTGCATGGTTAAGGACTAACAGTGTCTCACCTCACCGTTGATCCACTGTATCAGGAAAATGGCATAAGGCATCACCAATGCCGTGGATGGAGTCATGCATATCAGGCAGTGTGGCATCCATGACTCTGAGCATCCATTTGGTGTACCGTTCACAAAGTACCTGTGCCTCCATGGCAGCCTAAAACATGCATCAGGTGACATGTGCTGTGGCACCTCTGAGAGGTGCTGGATGGGCAGCAGTCCTCCTTTGAGCACCCCTGTCAATCTGACTGTGTGGGACCTTGCCAGCTCTCTGGGTATGGCTAGTGTCTCAGTCGCAGATGCCATAGTCGCCACACTCTCCTGTTCAATGCCATCACCCTCTGACTGTCCAATATATGTGGCTGCTGGGGACTGGTTATGTGTGGGCATACTGACTGTATGTGTGGGACATTGGAGGAGGAAGTGGGATGTCAACCAATGGGACAAATTCAGCCCCCAACAACACCACCTCTGCCTCACTATGGCCACCATCATCATCAGAGTCTAATGAAACTGACAGGTTGTGAGGGGGACACATTCCATCCCCCATGGTCACCTGTGAGAGCAAGACAACATGACTACATTAATTCCTGCACTATAATGTCTGCTGATCCACACACACACACACACACACACACACACACAGACACACACACACGCACACACAGGTTAAGTGCCATAGATGCATTAGAAAGACCACACATTATGACTGATGCCATGCACAACACACAAGGAGACCACAACAGACACACACAAGACAGGCCTTTAACTTCATGCAGTGCAGCTATGTCCAGTTAATGTTGCTAGTACTATACACCTGTGAGAAAAGTGACATATCAGTGTATGTGCTGGACCTTCACCTACATTACAGTGCAGTTTCCACAGTAGTAATGCACCCCTTTATGGCAGACTACCTACACCTTCACAACAATATGTGCTAATATGTTACAGCTTCTGCAAATATGCTACTGTGATTACAGATGTAATAGGTTCATAAGTTCATAGGTAGGTACTAGGCTATCTGCCCAAAGGCATTTATAAGCCTAGCCAGAATGTGTTGGCTTTCGCCACCCCCTTAGATTAGTTCCCTGTGCCTCTGTCCAGCAGAGCCATTGAAGTGATCCCTGGGGTAAACTTTCTGTTTTCCATCCACTTGTCAAAGTTTCTCTTGAAGAGGGTTAGCGAGAAGCTCTGCCTAATGTAGATTGGAATCTTGTTCCAGAGCATGGGAAGTCTCTGGGAAAGGAATCTATCCCTCCAGCACATCCTATTTATTGTTATGGTGAGGTTTATATCCCTGGAGCGTGTGGCTCGAGGGGATATGGTTTTCTTTAGGTGGAGCATGTCCATCATTTCTGGGTTGGACATGGCCTTGTATGTCAGGCAGAGATCACCTCTGAGTAGGTGGTATGCAACCGAGTACAGCTGGAGTTTCTTCAGTTGAGCTGCATAGGGCATCTGCTTGAGTCAAGTTATCCTCTTGGTGAGGAACTTCTGTGATCTTTCCAGTTGTTGCAGGTGTCTTGTAAGGTACATCCCAAATGGGGCATTGTACTCATTGATGGGTCTGATGAGTGATGCGTAGAGGGGCCCAATGACCTCTTTGATCTGGATGCAAACCCTTTTGTGATTAGGTGAGCCACATAGAAGGATTTTCTAACCACTTTGGCAATGTGATTATCAAAGGAGAGGTTACTATCTACTTGGGTCCTCAGATCCCTTATTATGTCTTCGTGTGCTTGCCTGTACCTGTGAGAAGTATACGCTGAACAGGAGGGGTCCTAGGACTGAGCCCTGGGGAACGCCTCTTGTAACCGGTTTAGAGTCAGACCTAGCTCCTGCAACTCTTACCATGGGGGTTCTGTCCATGAGCCAGTTGGCAACCCATCTCGTGACATAGGGGTTTATGTTCAGGCTGGTGAGCTTGTCTATAATACCTGAGTGGGAAATGGTGTTGAAGGACTTTGCAAGGTCTAGGTAGGCTGTGTGGACCACCTTTCCCTAGTCTATAGCCTTGGTAACTGTCTCAAAGAAGTCCACCAGGTTTAGGAGGCATGACCTGCCCTAAACAAAGCTGAACTGGGTTGAGTACCCAGTGTTTGGAGGTTTCCAATGTCTCTGTTAATGAGATCCATGATGATGCACTCCATAGCTTTGCAGACCAAGCTAGTCAGGTTTATAAGGCGATAGTTCCTGGGGTCCGTTGTGGCTCCACCTTTGTGGAGCGGAATAACTGTTGCTATGCACCACTCTTCGGGCATGTAGCCTGTGGAGAGGCTGAGTTTAAACAGTGTGTTTAGGTGAGGGGTTAGTTCATCTTTGAGCTTGTGTAGGATGCAGCCTGGGACACCATCTAGTCCTATTGATGCTGTTTTTGGCTTTAGAGAGGGCTGTTTTAACCTAAGTGTCTGTGATTTCAGGGGCACTACATTATTCTGGTATAGCTATGGGCCTTTTGGGGGGTGAGAGGGGGGTGAAGTTTGCACTGAACCTGTCTGCCAGGATGTTGGCTATATCGGTCGGGTAAGTGTATTTTGTGCCATTCTGCACTAACTCTGAGCAGATCTGAGAATTCCCACATAGATTCTCGACATAGCTAAAGAATGCCTTGTGGTTATCTTTGGAGTCCATGGCAATTTTTCTTTTGAAGCTAGCCTTGGATGATTTTATGAGGAAACATAGTTTCTTGCTGATACTGATCAGGGATGTCTTTCCTTCTTGGGATTTTACTATTTTCTGTACTAGTTTCCTCCTTCTAGTGTATAGACTGGTTTCCTTTTCTTGGAGGAGTGAGTCTTGGTTTTGTTTGGGATAGCACGATCCATGCATTCTTGTACGTGCCCGTAGAGTGCATTAGTAAAGGATTTTGAGCTTGGACAGCGTTATGCTTTAGCATGGGGGCTTTGAAACTTCCCACCTTGTTCTTAAGTAACATGAAGTTTGCGTTTGAAAAGTTTTTCATGGTGGTTTCTTTGACCGAGGATGGTGGCGGAATGTGGATATCCAGAGTGATTAATTTATGGTCAGATCTAACCAGCGAGAGGTTGACCTCTGGTGTGGAACACCGGTCACCCATGTTGGTGATGACCAGGTCCAATATGTTGTCACCTCTGGTTGGGGTGTTAACCAGTTGATCCAGGGCATTTGGGTTTATAAATTCTAGGAAATGTTGGGCCAGGGAGTTTGTACTTAAGTAGTTCTCCCAGTTAATGTTTGGATAATTTAAATCACCCAATATCAGGGTGTTTAGTAGGACCTTTATGTTTCCCAGTGTTTCCAGGAATGCGGAGTGGGGGTCCTGGGACATGGTGGGTGATCTGTAGCAAGCTATAATTTGAATAGCAGTTTTGCCCGTTGTTAGTTGCATGTAGATGATCTCTGAAGCATCGTGCTGTGCCACTAACCTGGAGGTGTGGGTATCCTTGATGAATATGGATACTCCCCCGCCTTTTGTATTTCGGTCCGGGTTTTGTGGCCAAAATGTATGGTATGAGTTGTAGCCTGGTAGTGCTGGGGTGCTCTCTGGAGCCTTAAACCAGGTTTCTGTTACTGCACATATATCGATTTTCTCCATACTGAGAAGTGTTTCGAGTGCGTGCATTTTGAGGTTTAGACGTCTGGCATTGAGCAGCATTACCCTCAGTTTTTTGTTACTTGTGCTATTTATGGCAGTGGGTTTGTCTTTTGAGCCTTGCCTAAAAAAGGCACTATGGGGGTGGCAAGAGCCTTGGCCAGTATTCTAAAGCCTAAGGGTGACAGGTGCAAGCTGTCTCTAGCAAAGCAGCGTGGCTTGTCGAGCATGTCATCCCAGGCTGACAGACACTGGATCCCCTTTGAATGACACCAAAAGCTTAGCCAATTGTTGAAATTTATCATTTTTTCTCTATACCATGGTATCATTCTTGGTGAGGGCAGGATGCTACTCAGGGTCAGGGTCATACCAGCCTAGGCTACTTGATCAGAGAGCTCCTCCATGTCTCTTTTCATGTAGTCCAGGGAGGTATGGCTCAGGTCATTCACACCAACATGGACAATGTCAGAGTCCTATTTGTACTGTTCTGGAGTGACCTGAGTGCTTGTGTTGTGTGGCGTATCCTGGCACCCGACAAGCAACTAACAGTAACCTTCTCCTTGTTCAGCCTAGTGAGTGGGATGTCAGTGTGCCTGACTATAGAGTCACCTATTACTAGTGTGTTCGGTATGTTATTTTGCCTTAAGGGCTGTAATTGTGTGGCATACTGGTTTTGTGAAGTATATGTTTAATGGTTTGTGTTGGGAGGTGGAGGTCACTTGGATGTCTGCTTTGGAGGTCTCTGCTGCTTTTGCAGATTTTTATTTAGAGCATCCAAGTATGTTTTTGTGTATTTATGTGTGTTTTTTGCCAGTGCTGGTTTCATAGGTCTATGTGAGACTGGTGGTGTGATGCAAGTAATTCCCTTCTCATCTTGACTGCCTGGTCCAGTCTTGGGTTGAGAGAGCTTAGCCTCCAGTTTGGCTGTATAATTGCATCTCTTGCATGTATTAGTGCTTGATGGAAGGAGGAGAGGGTTGTCTGTGTACATGAGGCAATGATAACATTGCCTCAAAATGCCCAGATTCACCAGTTGGAATGGAGAGTACACCTGACACTACCCTTTGGACATGCATGGATAGGTACAGTGAACTGTTTTACTGATTGGCTGGTAAGGTCGAATAGAGAGCCTTGTCCTCCTCTACAGTATAGGGGCGGTCTAGTGCTAAGGTTTATTAGTACTTGCTACGTGTTTTGTGCAAGTGCAGGGATGAGAAGTGAATGATTTGAGTGCTTAAGTTGAAAATTTGTCTAGTTCCAAGGGAAAAATTGAAGAGTACACTTTGTGGAGCCGGGAATAGTTATACCCTAGCTAACCAGCGCTGCCTGGCGTGCAAAACCGCACAAATGCGGGTTTCATAGCAGGGAAATAAAAGAGATAAAAATTAGCCCAAAATGGCCAATAAACTACTAATTACTGGGCTGAAACCACTCCTCCAGGGACAGATAGGCTGCTCAAAGCTCCCTCTCTCACAGTGAACAGAGAAACTCCCTTCTATCCAAGTAAGGTATGGGCAAACACAGAAACTTGTAACACAGCCCTGAATTCAGCACTAACCTGAAAACTGGACTAAACTAGCTCAGAAAGGTGGGAAAACAAGTATTTTTTTTGTTTTTTCTTTCAGAAAATAAAGCAGATACAATCAAAAAACACTTTAAATGCACATAAATGGCTATCACACTTGAGTGTGTAGCCTACAGCAGTTAAACAGGTAATTTAAACACAAAAAATACTTTGTTAAAGTTCCTGAAACAAGCTTTGTAAATCATGGAAACTCTAGAAAATCTGCGTTTTAGGTGGAATTAGCTAAAGGCAGCAAGATAATGCAGAAAAATTATACTTGATCACTCCAAAGTCTCTCTTTTGTCTCTCTACTGCTGTAGAACTCTGCAGCACCCCTCCACAAGTGAACATGCATGTATTACAATATGGCTAAGCTTAACAGTTGTGTCCATGGCAAACTGGCAGCCCTTAACATGCTTAGGGTATAGATGAGCCATAACAAAACAGTTCCACACTCACCAGCAGCAGGATGATGTACCCCAGCCATATCAAAAGTACTTATGGATTTGTGGGGGAGAGGTATTGTCAGCAGACAAAAATGTGGAATTGGTACAGGATAATATGTGCATATATCAACATGTACAGTACAAACTGTGATACTACCCACATTGCTGACATTCACAATATGTGTGCACACATGTGCATTACAACCCCCCCCACAAATGCAAGATTGACCTGACATATCTGCACAGATATGCAGAGGCTGCCACTATGAATGTTACAGAATTAATGTGATGACAACTGGAGGTTTACCTGGATGCTCCTCAGCTGTGGAAGCTGTGCCAGCCACCTCCACAACATATGGTGTGATCGATTCTTCTGAGCTAGTGGCTGAACCCAGGTTTTCCAGAAAGTCTGTGGCCGAGAGTGGTTGTTGTGTAGCAGGCCCTTCACCGGTGCCAGTATGGACACTGGCCACAGCTGCTTCCCTTTGCCATGCATGATGCATCATATCAGTGGCCCAGTGTCAGACCTGCTCATAGCTCCTGTCATGCTGGTCCACATGATTAACCGATGCCACAAGGTCTGCCACAGTTCTTGCTGGTTATGGCGACTCCTTGACAACAAGACCTAGTGATGGAGTCTCAGGGCATAAATTATGGCGTCAGTCTCTGCTTCTGAGAAAGATGGATTCCTATGGTGGTACATCCCTCCTAAAAGACATATAGAGGGGAACACATCACAGGACAACAAACATTATTCACCATTATGTACACATCCTGCACATCCACTTTTGCCAGCACTATCCACTGCTAACTCCCACATCATACCCCACCATCTATCACCAGTGTGCATGTGGCTATAAGCAACATAGTGGCAGTACATCATGCATTGCCCTTCTGATCTTGATATTTCTTGCTACTTGCTGCATATCCTATAAGGTGTTCAAATGCATTTTTTTGTTGCACCTATTACTGCTTGTTCATAGCCTGTCTACATTCTATGCAGTGGTGTCAGCCTCCTAGTGTTTTAGTAAGCATCTGGGCTGTAGGCCCACCCTTTAAGTCTCCTTGGCCTTCCTCCCTCAGATTCTGGAATATATGGCTGGACAATGTCATAGAGTTTTCCCTTTCAGTCTGGTAGATCTGTGCATCCTGGCACAGTGTAGCACCTGCCTCATGTACACAGATGGACAACCATCTACAAACACCACCAAGGAACACACTGTGTAAGAGATGCAATGGAATTAGGAACTTACAGTCCATGCTCTCTGCCTGTCAAGCCTGCATATCTGTCCCCGAACAGGTTGTTGACACAATCAGTACACCTAACACACCACCCACACCTACACAACACACACATATGCAGAGGTCCTCATCATGCACATCCACAAACAAAGGAGAGGTGCAAGGCAAAGCCACATGTGAATGACACATCCCTATACAGCACATACCACACATAGCCAGACACCTGTTTCCCACAGCCATGAAGGTGTGGCCACATATCAAACATATTGCACATAGGAGACTCCATTGTGAGACACACTGATGTGCCTCTCACCAGGCTGTATATGTGGATGGTCACAGCTACTTGTGTGTCAGGTGACAGAATCTGCCATATCACATATGCACTGTTGTCTCTCACCAACTGGTATTGTCATGAGTCTGTCACAGTCCATGTTGGAGTGCCTGACCTGAGATGTACCTCCCTGGAATATATGCAGTGAGACATGAGTGAGCACACTGATTATGTGCCCCAGGCAGGTATGTCCCTAGCCTTATGCAGCATTCTGCTGTCACTCAGACTGATGCTGAAATACACTCAGGACATGATTGACCTTAACATGTGGCCTGTTATCTTGTGATATTCCAGGGGGTTCCAGTACCTGAGAGCCAGGGATGATATGGTCAACAGACCATGATGCTTTGCCAGACATGGCCTCTATCTGTCTCAGCTGGCCTTCACACATCTGGCAATGGTTCTCACCACACCCATAGTGCCTTCATTATGAAAAGTGGTGATGTTATCACTACCAACATACAACTTACAGCGCAGCACACATTGAAGACCATGCTGCTAAACACTAGGAGTAATACAAGGATTCTTAACCCTGGGAAATGCTGACATCTGTGCAGTCATAGACACAAAGTTTAAAGCTGCAGACAGCACCCCAGCCTTACTGGTCAACCATCCTATGACACAGTGAAACCCCAAAGTGTGGGCAGCAATACCATGTGACATGGGGTTTCACTATATATGAGACACATACACACCTCTACACTGTACAGGCAAAGGTGCACAGGGGACACTGCAGGGGCAGGTCACCATTGCCAATACACTTATTCAAATCATAGCTAGCTACTGGCTACCACATGTGACCAGGAAGCTCATTTTTCCTATATGGATCTCATCAACTGTATTAGGATTTGGGTCTGTACCCTGATCCTGAGTTACTTGAATGACCCAAACATACATTGGAAGACATACCTATGCCAGCACACAAATAGCCAGAGAGCCATCAACAGTGGAATTACAAACACCTAGGTGTAGCTAGGGGCTAACCCCACATGAGGTGAGGATGTGTTGGAGTTGATATTGCACAAAACAGATTACCACTGCAGCATCCCTACAGTGTCATCCTCCATGGCAAAGCAACCATCTTGCGGTCATGTTTGCAGTCACCATCTCCCACAATACCCATCTAGCTAGAGTCAGAAATATAGACACCTCCAACATGGAATACAGCTTGCTGGGGGGTGGTATACACAGCTTCACAGCCTCCAACACCTCTGTAGGAACTGGCAGCAATAACCACACATGCACACAAGCACTATATGCGCATTTGTGTAGATGCATGGAATCAGGTATACCCAACAGGACTACATCATCCTCTGCAAGGATACATATACCTGTCTGGTGGACATCTGTAAGAAATAGCGTCTACAACAGGGATGACATACCACTGTCTGAGACAAAGTAGGAACAAGTGCCCATTTTGGAGCAATGTCTTCTTAGTGTGAACTAGTGAATGGGATCACTCCTGGAAACCTGTACAGCAAACACAGAGCCCACATTGTCAACATCCAATG
This sequence comes from Protopterus annectens, assembly GCF_019279795.1. NCBI lineage: Eukaryota > Metazoa > Chordata > Ceratodontiformes > Protopteridae > Protopterus > Protopterus annectens. The sequence goes on from NC_056743.1 coordinate 1,465,069,980, forward strand.
CAGACAATGATCTCGCCTTCTGCACATATGTCTGCAACATCAGAGGAAGCACTTGAATCTGCTCACTTGTGGTGGACAAGGACACCAGCTATATCAGTAGTGTAGGTCTAGCATACTTGGTGGCTGATAGGCAGTGTAGGCCTCACCCCCTGTTCCTCCCATCACTACATTAGGATGTCCCCACTACCTGCCCCCTTCTTCTATATGTAGGGAACAGGTCACCAATGTCATGTGAAAGTCATGGTATATAGCCACCAAGGGAGCCTATCACATCACAGGATGTATCCTACATGACCCCAAGCGTGACCTTGCAACACCATAAGGCACTGTATTCAAAGGAGACCTGACTGCCACCTTTGTCCCAGCCGTGTGAAGGACAACCACTGTCACCCCTTTACACTAAGGTGGGGCATCTACCAATCTGTCACATTATAGATCCATCAGCCTAACTAGGCTGATCTGCAAGGCCAGAGCACAGTTTATAGTGAACCTCATTAACAAGGACAGTGGCAACCTCCACACACTCCGTCACACACAGTTAGGCTTTGTCAAGGAAGGCATCATGTCTGTTATACTCAGTTGACCTCTTTGACAGTCACCAAAGACATGGGGGGTGACAGCGCACTCTGCCTACCTTGACCTAGGCAAAGACTTTGACAGCATAACCCACTTGGCCATAATAGATATACGCACCCAAGTATGCATCACACCATATGTTACCAGAGGAGTAGCACACTGGCATGCTGACATGACCAAACTAATTCACATAGGGGAATCCACCTCAAGTGGTTGACCCATAACTAGTGGCATAACATGGTGTTTTGTGTTTGGGCATGTGTTATGTGTGATGTACACTTCTGAGGTACAGGGGCACAGCCATTGAGTTATGGCCAACCATGTTTGCAGATGACTGCATGCTGTGTGCTGTCACCAGATCCCCTAATGATGTGGCCATCTGCCTAGGAAGGTCTCATGCAGACACATGACTGGTGCCAGAGACATGCATTCAGACTGCATACCAGGAAATGCAATGTCAACCCCTTTGGGGAGAGTGATGTCCCCACATATTATCACAGTAGTTATAACATCCTAGACAAGCAATCAGTAGTGAGGAATCTGTGCACACAGGTTGATGGCAACATGACATTTCACCACCATGTTGCTTCCATTGCAAGGTAAACCTTCTACATGGCCCTCCTCATACAGGACATGGGTTCATAACATCTCTGTATTTCCCCCAATAAGGCCCTTTATTTAGTAGAATGCCCAGTTCATCATTCACCTCACACAGCACATGCAGCTGCTGGGGACATCACAGAGGCACCCCCACCAGGGAATACCATGGCCTCAAATATCTACCATACACAGATAGGCTATAAGCCCATCTCTTTACCCAGTTTCATACATACTCCTTAGAGGTAACCTCTGTCTGGCATTCAAGGCAATCATGTACTCTGCATTGTTGGGACTTCTGCACAAGTGCAACTGAAGCTCCACTCTATTAACACACATACATGCCCTCAGCCTGGTGTGCGACAACAACTTGGCTTCTTGGCGGCTCAGATGTTTGTCTCAAACACTCACCCTGCTGTGGAATGGACACTCTATCTATATTAGGCAGGGTAGCTATTTACACCTTTGCAAGCGGAACCTGGATAACTGGATGGTTAACAGCACACACACCCTTGGGATGCCACCTGTGTCCCTGTTGGACTGGGGCATCAGATGCTGCCTTCCATACACATGGGCTAACATCTGGGGAAGGCTTATGGGGCTCAGTGCCCATAGCCTAGTAACCTCGTATGATCCTAAGTATACCTGTTATGGCTTGTGTGCTATGACAGACTGTGTTATGTGTCTAGACCCATCACTGCCACCTACTGTGGTGTGTCCCATATGGGCCACGTTACAGTACCATGTCATACAGCTACCATCCAACAAATACTTGAGTGGTGCAACAAGTGTATGTGGACATTCCAGCAACATCTGTGCTATACAATAACTGAGAGGAGTGCAAATGTGGTGTAGGGTTTCCTCCTTATAGGTGTCCAATATCTGCAGTACACAGATGTTTGTGGAATGTGTACATGGGCCTGATATATGTGGACTCCCTGCCAGAGAAATGTGGATGTCTGGAAACCAGTTTGACAATATATAACAGTTGTGGCCAGACAGTGGGAATGTGTCTGTGACATGGCAGACCCCTCAGAACACAGTAATGGTGCATTAATATCTGGTACTGTATTCATTCCCTTACATTTTATACTCAATATGTACACACTGTTGCTGAGGCGAAGCCTGTGTCCCCCCACTACTACTGCTTATAACCTGCTGTCCTGCTGAAGGGGGTCACCAGGTATGCTAGCCATAGCTGTCAAGCAATGAGATACAGGTGTGGAGTACACAGTGACCTAGCCAGAGTATGTCAGGAACAGTCAGGGACATCTGGGCCATGGTTGAACTATGCCTATATGACATTCACAGATTGAGAGAAGCTCACTGACAGTGCATGATGTGATATGCCAGTTGTGTCCACCAGTAGTTACTGTCACTATTGTAGAACAGACAATCTAGTAGCATTCATATATGAGCTGACCATTGCTGGGGGACTCAGGGGCCATATCTATGATCTATGTCACTGCAGACAGAGCCAAAAGGGAAGACTGTAGGTGCTTGACAGCTGACTAACAGCAACATGTCATTCCAAGATATTTTGTTGAGACCTACTGTTGGAATTCCTATGTCCCATGACTGTATCCCTCCCATCTGCATTCCATTACATGGGGAATTCTATGACATACCTGGTATAGTGCTGTACTCTTTTGTGAGCAGAAATCTAGTGGTAGTTTTCCTACGAAAGCACAGTCTGTTTTCATGAAGAAAGTCACAGACCTGTTTACCATAAGCAGCAGCTTGCCTTTTGTAGGTAATGCTCATGAACAGGTGATTGCCTGTGCACCAGTCTGTGACTCATACTTACTAATAACATCCAGAACAGCTGGGTTGTAGTTTCATTAGCTAATGACATGGCAACACATTGTTATAATTAAGACCCTCGTGTAGGCCTGGCCCTTTTCCTGGCCTGTGATGAGGACACTATTGAGGTCTGGGTGCTACAGCATCACAGAGGGTAGGTAGAAATACTGTTCACTGTTTGGATTAAGGCGGTTTGTCCACAGTTTTGCATGCTATGTTTGCCCATTGTTAACAGACTTTCTGATTCTGTGGCAGTTTACTGTTTAGCAATGTATGTTGGGGTCATTAAGGAGACAGGCAGATGTGAGTGTCATACATCATGTTTATCTGAATGTGCATGCTGCTGCAGTTGATGCTGGTCTGTCATCTGTGTATGTTTGTAGGGAGAGACTGTGACACATGTCCCTGTCTCTTGACCATTCCCCTCAACCTTTTATGTATGGGTGTTGTGTTTATGGCCTATTTTAGGTGATTGGGAAGTATATTAGGTCTATAGCAGGTAGCTGAACATACTGCTGCATGTGTAGGAGGCTGTAGCTACTGCATTTTGGCCAGGAGTCATACTGGGGATTGTGAACACATTGGGGGACATCAAGGTGTATATGTGAGTGAGGGAGCAGTGTCAGCTCTGTTGTCACAGCATAGCCAGGGTGAGGGCACTTATAACAGTCCAGGTGAGGCATCTGCCTCTGGTACATATGTTAAGTAATAGTGCCATCCAAAGAGTGGTAGGTGGTATTTAGGACACATTCATATTTGCGACATGTGTCCCACCCTATAGGCCTTTGACATGCTACTGTGGGTGGCAGTGACTGCGGTAGCAGCAACCAGTTCTACTTGTCATTGCAGGGTTCAATTATTTCTACGTTGTATTGACAAGCATGTAGTTGCCATGTAACAGACTGGACTGTGGGCCAGGACTGTTGGTGTCTAAATGTCACACATGCTAGGAATGTCACAAATACAGCTAGTGAGTCATTATTATGGTAGATGTAGTTGCAAGACATATGTGCATGCATACTGTGTGTTACACAGGATTTGCATAAATGTGTGTTTGGATGGGTATGACATGTGACACTGAGCTATCTGTGATGATTTTGCAACCTTAATCTGCACTGACTTACCAGTACTTCAGCACACAGAATAGTTTTTTGACAACCATGCCATAAGAAGCTGGCACAACTGTGGACATTCTACACCAGTCTGTGCTGTTGTCAGCTCTACCTAAAATCATATGCCACCCGCACATCCAGCAACATGTATTTGGCTGTGTATTGGTTTGGTGTCTGCATTTGCAGGCCCAAATATGCTGTCATTTATCCCATTATATGTAGAAGTAGTGTGTCACTGGAACTCAGGATATGTTTGTAAAAACAGAAGCTTTTCATAGCTGAGTGGCCTAATGGGCTAATGCACTGTGCGCTGCGATGCTAAGCAGAGCTTAGTCCCGCTTAAACCCATGCTATTTCCAAAAAAAGCAAAAAAGGGGTGACAGGAAAGTTGTGAAATAGGGGCAAGCAGGGGGAAAAACAATATGAAAGGCAGGTAGGGATGTGCTGGATGAGTGTAGAAAAGGACCATACCTCTCCATTTCTTGTACAGCAAAAGCTGTGCATGTTGTGGACAATTTGGAATTTGGAGCTGCACATCCCACAGAGAGGGGTGTGGGTGACATAACTTTATTCATTACTTGCTGGAATGATTGATTGATGACAGTGTATGTATGGGTAAAATGAAGAGCTATGTATGGGGAGATATTTTTTTTGAAGGACAGATGCCATTTCTTTTAATTTGGGGAGGTAAGTTGGGTAGGAGAAGGTTTCAGACAGACAAGACAGCGGACAGGGGCGGTGTATGACACATGGGGGGGTAGACACCTTGGACGGGGAAGGTGTTTAAGAATCAGAGGACCAAGTGCCATCATATGGCAACAGTGGGACTGAGCTCCCCACCCATGGGCAGTCACCACTGCTCCTTCATGGTCCCAAAGGTGGCTGTGCTGGGGGCTGGGTGCCGGGGCCGGCCTGCCCCTCCATGTGCACTAGTCTGTCCTCAATCTGGCACAGTCGGTCCTCCAAATTGCACTGGATAACCCTGAGCACCATGCCTGGAAATTGTTGCCAGGTGACCAGTCTCTCTCCATGCCTGCATCCAGGGGGAGATAGGCCCCATCCCCTGTGGCAGTTCCACCCTTGGGTGGTGCAGGACCAGGAAAGAAGGCAGCTCCAGGTTGGGTAACAGATGTGCTTGGACCCGGTGCCAAGGCCAGATGTGGTGGGATAGGTGGATCCACTGGAACTGGCCTACCCAATCATGTTATTTTGTTGAGGTTTGTCAAAGTGTATTGGTTAGTCATGAACAGAACATTTCAATGTTAGTTATAACAGCATGCATGGGTGTTCCAGTTAACCCAGAACAATAGATTTGCATAGCATACAGAACACAACTTAAATGGAATAACAGTCATTATTGCAACAGCATGCCAGTAACAGTTATGGCAAAAGGCCAACAACATTGGTATTTCAGCAAGATATGTTAGTATGCAACCATTGTAATATATAACCAATAATACAACACAAAGCCCAACATTAGGTTTTGAGAACAACATATGTGTAAATGGAATGACACCCACAGTATAAGAATAATAAGTTGTGATTCAGATAAAGGGTGGGAGGAGAGAAAGACATTCCATTACCAACTGTATAAGCTATATTTTTCACAACAGTACTACTCAGTACTGTAAAGGTCTGCCCTTACTTTATGTCTACAAGTGCCCTATAGCTTCTGTACCACATACATATCTCTCAAGTTCTCTGCATGGGATGGTATGGGCCAACCTGTAAAACCTACAGGTACATAACTACAGAGGACTATTACATAGCAGGGAACATATATGACTACCAAGGTGTACTCTGCACTGATGTTGTGTGAGTGTGCTACTGGCATACTTCAACTATTTTATATTTGTGTCCAAGGTTTTTAGTAGCAGTGATCACTATCTGTGATAGTGTGACACTTGAGAGATGTGTATCATGCACAACACAGAGAGTTTACACTTATCCTGCCATCATTGGCAGGCATGGGGTTAGAATATTAGCAGACATCCACAGATGCACCAGGCATACAGCTGTACCAACAGTAGATCATTTAATTTGTCTTATTAACTTGGAATAGTACTGTTCTTCATGTCATTTTATTTAAAGGAGTCTTATCACTTTGCTGAGCAATGCTGTTTATGCATTAGTTCATATGGTCACAGACATTAGTATACCGTTCATACAGCTACTACATAAATTTATTTACCTGTAAGCCCTCTGGGTAGAATATCTGTTAACAATAGATAACTGTTTCTATAAATAGTCAGTACTACTTGTCTGTTACTATAAATATATCTTAGTACCTGTTCCTGGATTCCAACCCCGGTCTGTGTGTGGAAAATTGAACAATATATATATATATATATATATATATATATATATATATATATATATATATATATATATATATATATATATATATATATATTGCATATCACACTGAGCTACTGGGCCACTGCTGAGTGTTGACTGAGCGATATGCACCTAAAGTTCACCTGGTGACAAAGTATGACCTGTTAATATAGGTAGAGTGCCGCACAAGACTGCACTGACAGTTGAGCATACATGCATGAGATTCATGCATGACAGAGATAGTAGGTGAACTGTGTATTAATACATAGAATGCAGGTGTACACAACCCCTAGTGAATGGGAATATGTGTGATCTGTACTGACAATATTGGGGTGCTGGGTTGCTAACCTGACACATACACATTTGCAGATGGTATATTTGCATTCTACAGCTATTACAGTTTCATACCTGCCTGCATCAGCATACCTATGTTCAGGGATGTACATAGCTGAAATGCAAAGGTTAACACAAGACAATCCTGGGAGAAACTATAATACCTTAGACAGTACTACTCTAGGTTTAGATCTTAGTGCAGAACAAATACATTGCATTATATCTTGCAGTACAGACCCACATCTACACTTTAACATAACAGTTGTTTATTGGGCAACCTCCGGTCACTTCCTGGTATTATACCCATGTTTACTTCACACTACCTGTAATATTCAATTTCTTAAACAAGAGCCCAGAATACACACAACATTTGGCAGAACACATATTTATTGAGGGTTATATGACACAGTGATTGGTATACAGCTCACAATCTTTATTGCTCTGCACTTTAAATAATGCAGGAGTTGGAAGATATCTGTTATTATACAATCTATGCAGCACTACCTTTATTTCATCACAATTCTGATTACAGTTGTACTGTACTTCCTATAGATTAAGAATGCTGTTAATTTATTCCCTTCACATTTTCAGTGCTGGTGTACATTATTACCAGAACATGTATTATTAATACAGTATACAAATGTTATTCCCAGACATTATTAAATCAGTATTAACTTTCTTTCCATAACAGCAGTGTGATTCATGCTTTCATCTATAGTGAACTGTACCTGGCAATACTCACTTACATCAGTGCAGGTCTATAAACACATTCATTGCAATACACTCAAAACAGACTATACCTACTGGTAGTTACTACTGTACTCTTACTTAATTAGATTACTATATATTGCAAGCTATATCTGTACTCACCACACTCTTGGTGGATCCTGGCCAGGTGCCCTGCATGGACCTCCAGGTTGTGAGCCCTCTCCTCTGCAGCTGTGGGGGGAAACATTATGCATACCTTTCTATCAGATACTCATAAAAGAATTTGGTAAATCAATGGTTTCTATACTTACAAACTTCTGGGACATTGCGATCATGAGCGTCTTGGATCCAATGGGACAAGAGCTCCACTTTCCTACACTTCAGGTCATCAAAATGATGACACACCTGCTCACCCATGTGGATGATGCCATTTGCAGTGGTGAGGTCATGTGCCTGCCAGTCCCAGGCCTCTGACTTGTATTTGGAGCCCTGGTACTGGCCCTGCAGCAGCCAGACACCATGGTCTCTCACAAGGAGCCCAACCATGATCCTGGACTCCAAAATGCCCCAGGGCTGTGCCCACAAGTGCTCACTCTCTCCAACTCCAGTCATAGCTGCTGCAGTGATCAAACTCCAGCAGGTTCTGGCTGTATTCCCACCTTCTTCTTCTTCTTTCAGCTTTTCCCGGTTAGGGCTCACCACAGCGGATCACCTTGTCTGATCATGATTGGCAGCAGAGTATTACAATGTTGAGTTGACAGCCTGGCACCCAACCTTCCACAGAAGGCACACCCATGCACGCACTCACACCTAAGGCCAATTTATTGTGTCCAATCAACCTACAGCATGTCTTTGGGATGTCGGAGGGAACCAGATCACCCAGAGGAAACCCACGCAACCACAGGGAGGACATGCAGAGTCTGCACAGAAGGCACCCCAGCTGAGGATCGAACCAGATAACCTCTTGCTGTGAGGTGGCAATGCTAACCGCTGCACCACCCAGCAACTCTGGCTGTATTCCCACCTGTTCAGCTTAAATAAGGCTGTTTTCCCACCCTTTACTGCCATTGGACCATTTTTTAAAAATGCTAAGTGAAGCTCAGCACCACCCAAACCTGGTAAGCTTAGCTGAGCAGTGCTTAAACTAGTAATTATTAGCAATGTTTAGCAGCACACAAACCAGCATAGCTGAGCTGAGGAATGCTTAAATAGGCATTCCTCAGCAGTGCCCAAAGCAGTGAAGTGGAGCTGCACATTGCTAAGTACTGCTAAAATGGGTCCTGTTTAAGCAGAACCTAGCTACAGGCAAATCAGATTGTTTTTTTAAATTATTGAAAGTAATTGTTCATTAATGTTACTTTATTATTATGTGTCTCTATTTTACTTTTATATCTCCTGAACTTATGCATTTAACTACGTTATCTTGGAGTGTGACTTTAATGTATTGGACACTTGTGTCTAACTGTGGCTTTTATCCTCGGGTCTCCACTGAAAATGGGCTTCTGGTCCAGCTGGACTAAACTTGCTTACAAATGTCAATATATACATAATAATAAAAAAAAATGTATAACATTTTCTATTGCATGTAAAAGCTGAATGGCCTGTATTTTATCCGTGCATCTATTGCACACAAGGCTGTAACTTTAGACATTCAGCTACTGAGGTTATGGTGATTACAGCTATACATTTCTATATAGCTCTCAGTTATTTTTAAGCATTGGTGACCACCATGCCACCCAATGCAAACCTTCTTAGCTATGCTTAAACTTGACCTTTCCGAAATAATTAAATGCATCCGGTTTCTATTTTTAGATTTCTGGCATGTATCTATTGCTAAGTGCAGTGCTGTGCAAACACACACACACACACACACACACACACACACACACACACACACACACACACACACACACACACACACACACACACACACACAGACACACACATGCACACATACACAAACACAAAGTATTTAAAAGTGTTTCACTTTATTAGTTAAGTGCCATCCAGTAATTTCACAGTGCAGGGTGTGTTACTCATCTGTGGACACTGTAACACCCCTGCTACACCGATTCTGTAACTGTGTTACACAGGTCTCTCTCAGCAATGCACCTTCATTAATATGCAAGGCACACTGCTGAGGGGGAGCTGCATACATGACCACAGTACACTTTGTGTAGGACTTACACTATTCCCACATGGGGGATTATTTACAAGGGTGGAGGTATTTGCATATTGGGTAAAACAGTAAAGGGAATAGTAGTATAATGAGGGAAATGAAAAATGTAAAAGGAAAAGTCATAAGTACCCAGGAACAAATTATGAGTATTATATTTCAGCATGTGGAAAATATATACGAGTAAAATGAAGGAAAATAAGGGACAATGGAAAGTTAAACAAAAATCCCAGAAGAAAGAATTTGCAAAAGAAATTTCTGTTAGTGAACTGGATGAAGTACTTAGGAAAGTAAACATTGATTCAGCATCAGGCTCATGGTATAGGGTATTGAACAAATGATTGAAGGAAGGGTTTGTGAAAAGTTATGTAATGGAATACTGAAATGTATATTGAAGAAATAAATAAATTGGAGATAAATCACATTATATAACACAGGTTGTACCATTTTGTGAGAATAATACAGAGGCAAATGAAGGATGGATGAGGGATATTCTGGAAGGAAGTATATATTGCATAAAAGGGAAGGGATGTCAAGTATTGTTACTGGTTGTCAGAGAAATTGTGGATGATATTATAAATAAAAGTAAGAATGTGAAACTTATAGTAGTTGATATTATCAAGGCATTAGATACAGCAGGACAAATGTAAAATAAAATAATTACATAAATGATTCTTTGTGAGAAGTAATGGAGAAGTATGGAATAAGTAATTGAATCAGGAGAGTGTGTATGTCAGCACATCAAAATAATAGAGTGAGAGTATTAGTAAATGTGTGGCTGAGTGAAAAATATGCATGAGGTGTGTTATATGATAAGGAAGCCCCAAGAGTGGAATATCTTTTACACTGGTAATGAATGTGATAATGGGTAACATAGCTTATAAAATGAAAGATGCTAGGTATGTGATGCCAAAAGAAGAGCTGATTCCAATAGTTTTGACATGTACAGACAATATAGTCATATTTTCTAAGCACAAAATGTGGATAAGGGAAGTGTTGGTTTGTCTGCATGGATGTTTAAGGGTAATTAGAATGACTTTGAATAAAGATAAATGTAAGGTTTTGGGTGATGTGATGAAACTTAGGGATGAATGAAGTGTCTTTGCTAGAGATAAAATTTGGAAAAATGATGTAGGTATGATGCAATGGGAGGGTTCGATGAAAGAAATGAATGAAATATGTCTTCTGTGGAGGACGTATAGAATGGCATTCAGGAAATATGTTTATCTGGTATGTTCTGTATTAATGGGATAGATAACATATATTTCAAATGTTTCTATGATCCCAAAAAAATATGAAAAGGAAATTGTGCAAATATTTTTGTTTTGTAGGGGGTTCAGGATTCAACCCCCATGAAATTAAGAGTGTTGTATATGAGTGAAGATGAAGGGGAATTGTGGTTACTTAATCCATTTGTTTATTCTGCTTCTTTAAACATCCATAGAGTATTAAATCAAGTAAAAGAATAGAATGAGAAATGAATAGTGAGAATGTTTGAATATAAGAAGAACAACTGATGGTTGATGATGAGAAGAAGAAAAAGAGAAAAATAAATAAAGAAATTAAAAATTATCAATAAAAAATACTAACATAGAAAATAAAAATTGATATAGAGATAAAAATAGAAGGATGTCAAAATATAACAGCACAGTGGTGCAGCAGTCTCATTGTTGCCTCACAGCAAGAGGTTCTCCAGTTCGATTCTTGGCTGGACTGCCTTCTGTGTGGAGTCTGCATGTCATTGCTGCATTCATGTGGGTTTACTCCAGTTTCCTCCCATGTTACAAAGACATGCATCTCAGGTGTTTCTCCCTGGGCCTGTGCTGAAAATTGGCTTTGTTCCAAGTCAGACTTTCCTGGTAAACAAATGTCAAATAAATAATGTGATGAAACAATATTATTATGTAAATTCATGGAAAAAATTACCAGAAGATGGGATTAAAGCCATTAAAGTAAGAAAAAAAGAAGTGTATCAAGATACTAGAGTATGAGGATTTTCTATGGAGAATGTGTATATCTTTAAGAAGCTTTCTAGGGCATGCACAAGTATATAAATACTGAGCACGTGCAAGCCTGACTGCCATTTTGTAGTAAGCTGTTGAGATGTAAGCATGCATGTCTATGTAGTCTGCCAGTTAATCAGTTCATTTATATATTGTACTGCTGCTATCCTTCCTGATGTGCTTCTTTGTAATAAAGCATATAAACAAACTACCCTGCCTGTTCGTTTTCAATGGTAAAACAAGACAAGCGACATGGTGTCAGAATGCGATCCAGAAATCCAGATTCCATACCGAGAAGGCACTCAGTTAAAGGTAGAGGAATATGGAGTAATGGATCATCCCCACTGTATGTTTAGTTCACAAAATATGGTCAGAAAAGTATTTCAAGTACCAAAGCTTACTTAAATGATTTCTTATTCTCAAAATATAAAACGAAGCACTCAGAATGCTCTAAACAAATTTCTAAGTAAACAAAATTGCCAAAACTGCAACATATTAAAAAGATATTCAAATAGCTATGGAAAATGTTTGAAATAAAGTCCAAATTGCATAAAATGAATAAAATAACGGAAACAACTGCATTTTTTCAAAGTAGCTCATAGCATGTATTGTTTGCATTAATTAAAACTATTCAAGATATCCGAAGTATACAAAGTGTTTACAAGTTTGTGCAGTATTACAATACAGTTATTTCACAAAATATAGCCATTTCAAAGCATATTTCACAAGGTATAGTATTTTGAAGTTTATTGTGCATTTGAATATAGTACTGGCATAACTACAAGGGACATTTTTTCATTGTGTTTGACCTTACTTTGTTAGCATGGCTGAAGGATTTCATAGGCCAGCTCCCCTTGTCTTTGATAATAATATTGCAGGAAATTGGAGAGTGTTTGAGCAAGAGTAAAACATTTTCATACAAGCTGCATTTTTTGATAAAGATGACTTAATGAAGGAATTTATTCTGCTTAATTTAGCTGGTTCAGAAGCTATAGCAAGGGAGAGTTCATTTGTGTATGCACCTACTGTGTTTGCAGGAGAGTGGGAAAACCACCATATAGTGGTACTGGATGAGTCAAGGGAAGACCCCAAGTGCTTAAAATGTAAATTTAGATAAATGTGTAACCCCCAAATGAATATTACAATGGAAAGGCACTTATTTTACACAAGAGATCAAAAGCTGATGAAACTTTTGCAGCATATATAACTGACTTGAAAAAGAAGGCTAAAACGTGCAGATTTGGTGATGTAAGGTATGAGTTGATAAAAGACAGATGTGTGTGTGGTAAGAAAGATGACACTGTGAGAAAGATTTTGCTTTGTGACAGTGAATTAACTTTGAATAAGGCCATTGAGATTTGTCAGATATATGACCTCACAGAAAAGCACATAAATATGCATGCAAATGAGAAATGCATGCTTTCCTTACCTTTTAGTGCTAATGCTGATAGTATGCAGCAAGTGATTAAAAAAACAGGCCCAAGCCCATGGCAGCTACTGTCAGCCCTGAAGCAGTCACTGGGAAACCCCATACTTTTCTAGAAAATTCCAGAGTGTGCACAGTCTCAGTGAAGCATAAGTGAGTCAGCAAACAGGCATAAGGGTGAGGGTGCATGCTTACCCAGTTTCATAGGCAACTGCTGTAATTGTGTTGCAAATCACGAACCCAATAGAGAAAAGTGCTTAGCTTTTGGTCAGCAATGCCAGAAATGCAATAAATGGAATCATTTCAAAAGGTTTTGTAAATCAAACAAGGGGTATCCTTTTATTAAAAGAGAACATTCAAAGAGACAAGTTGATCAAATAGAAAGCTGTGACCCTACTTTTTATGTTGATGGTGTGCCTGTGCTTAATGAAACAGTCAATGCAGTAGATTCATGGGCAAAGAATGAATTATTTTGTACTGTTTGGATAAATGGGAGACCCATAAACCTCAAAGTTGACACAAGTTCAAAGTGCAATGTTATGTCAGCAGAAACATTTCCTAGAGTATGTGCTGATGAAAAGCTTTCTTTAGCAAAGTGTGTGAAGCTTGTTGCTTATGGTGGTGAAGAAGTTCAAACTGAAGGTTCGGTAGTGCTTTCAGGTTACTCTTTTGGGAACAGCTACAACTTTCGATTTTATGTAGTCAGAATCATTATTAGTCTTCAGAGGCAGTTGAAAATGGAACTACTTTCATTTAATAAAGAAGTGCACCATGTAAGCTTGAAAGACCACTGTTCTAATTTTGTCTACTCTATTTTTTCTACCTATGCTGGTCTTTTCAAAGACAAACTAGGCAAATTACCAGTTGCGTACTCCATGAAGTTAGACCCTGATGTCAGCCCAGCTGTCAGACCAGCCCAGAAAGTTCCAGTAGCTATGCAGAACAGAGTCAAGGCTGAGCTTCATAAAATGGTGCAGCAAGGTGTAATTTGTCCAGTTGAAGAACCAACTGAATGGGTATCTCCCATGGTCATTGCTCATAGGAAAAGCTCAGATGATATCAGAATATGTATTTATCCATGAAATTTGAACAAAGCACTGAAAAGAGTTCATCAACCAATGCATACAGTTGAAGAAGTCACTGCTCTTATGCCAAATACCACAGTTTTTTCTGTCTTAGATGCAAAGAGTTCATTTTGCATCAAAAATCTTCATTGCTAACCACCTTTAGTACTTCTTTTGGCAGGTACATATTTTTGAGAATGCCATATTGGATACATTCTGCCAGTCAAGTCTTCCAGCATGCAATGAAACAATTTTTTTCTGAGTATCCCTGTGCTATGATAGTAGATGATATTCTGTTAGGACGTAATGGTGAAGCCGACCATGACAGAAACCTAAAGAAAGTTCTGGAAAGAGCATGTAAAGTGAATCTTAAGCTGAATCTTCAGAAGTGCAAGTTCAGGCTATGAGAAGGTATTTATGTGGGTCATTTATATACCAATTCAGGCTTATGATCCGATCCTTCCAAGCAAACTGCAATTCTCAAGAACTCCAGACAATGTTCAAGCCCTACAACGTTTTCTTGGCATGGTTAACTACCAAGGTAAGTTAATTCCAGAATTGAGTCAATGTTCAGCACCGCTTAGACAGCTGACATGCAAAAATGTATCTTGGTCATGGTCAGAACAACACCTAAGAGCATTTGATGTCCTGAAACAGAGTATTGCTAGTCCACCAACTCTCAGATACTATGATGTTCACAAACCGGTTACTCTTTCTTGTGAGGCTTCGAAAATTAGTTTTGGCACAATCATTCTTCAAGAGGGCAGACTAGTAGCCTATGCATCCAGATCTCTAACCCAAACTGAAATGCACTATCCACACATAGAGAAAAAACTCTTGGCAACTCTGTTTGCATGTTCGAAGGTCCATGATTATATTTATGGTAGACCTATCCAAAGTGAAACAAATCACTGACCTATAGTCACTATTTTGAGAAAGTCTATGCATACAGCTCCTGCCAGATTGCAAAGCATGATACTGAAATTGCAAAAGTATAATTTCCATCTTGTCTACACAAAAGGCAAACTTCTTTATCTTGCTGATACATTATCCAGATCACCCAGAAATACCACTGAACAGCATGACAATGAGAAACTTGATTTTGAAGTCATGGAAGTGAGAAATCTTTCTTCCACATGTCTTGATGAGCTTAAAAGTCATACAGCCACAGATCCAGTTCTCCAAAAACTCAACCACTTTATCAGTCAAGGATGGCCATCAAAGCAATCCTGTTTACCTCATGATCTGCAACCATATTTTACTTATAGAGATAAGATTTTGTGTGATGATATCATTATGAAAGGTCCAAAAGTAATTGTTCCAAAATGCTTACAACAAGAGTATATTACCAGTTTGCATCATGGCCACACAGGAACTGACTGTACCATAAGAAAGGCGAGCAAACTAGTATTTTGGCATTATATGTCATAGAATATTGAGAGAGTAGTTTCATTTTGTTCTGTATGAAATAGTACTAAGCCACAGCAACAAAAAGAACTACTTCAGCTAAACCAGATTCCTGAACTACCTTAACTGACAGTAGCTACAGACATTTTCAAATGGAATGGTCAACATTACCTGGTGCTAGTTAACTGTTATTCAGTTTGGTTCAAGATCTAGTGTTCAGTACTGTCATAACTAAGTTAGAGTCATTTTGCAGTCCATGGTAGCCTGCACAAAGTTATTTCTGACAATGGTATACAGCTTACAAGCCATCAGTTCAAAAGATTTGCTGAAATGTGGGACTTTACTCATGTTATGAGCAGCCCCGAGTACCTGCAGTCAAATGATTTGGCAGAACATGCAGGTCAAAGTGTGAAATAATTACAAAAAAAGTCAAAATGAGACAATAGCAATGTTTTCTTGAATCTCTTGAATCTCAGAAATGTTCCTTGTGATAAATATCTTGGTTCACCTGCACAGAGACTTCTGTCGAGACAAATGAGAACCACACTACCAATTATTAGTTCATTATTGGTTCCATGTGTCAAGAACAACAGATCAGTGAACGCCCATCTGTTAAAGAAGCGCTCATCTCAGAAGTCCTATTATGATAAGACTAGCAAACCACTCAATCTATTACGAGAAGGGGAGATAGTGAGGATGCAGACATCCGGAGGTTTTGAGCAGACTGGAGCTATGAAAAGTGTATGCCCAGAGCTGAGATTGTACATTGTGGAATGACAAGGAGTAGAATTTGAGTGGAATCAGAAACATTTGGTCCCGCGAATGAGCCTGTATTGCAGTATTATATCTCAGAGTGAGCTATCCAGCATTCGAGTTCCAGAGGACATTCCAGTAAATATACTTGTTCCTGAGAAGAATCCCAAAACTGCTGAAGCAAGTTGTTCACCAGTGACGGTCCCTGTTGCTAAACACAGTTCTAATTGCTATATCACTAAATCAGGTCACATTTCCAGACCATGTTCCAGATATATGGCAACTTGGACATGAATGTTGTGTTTATTTCTTATTGTTTCTAAAATTGCATGTTTCTTTTCAAATGTCATTATATTGTGGGCAATTCATTAAAGAGGGAGGATGTAGATCAATATGTATGTATATCTTTAAGAAGCTTTCTAGGGGCTTGCAAAAGTGTATAAATACTGAGCACATGTGAGTCTGCCATTTTGTAGTAAGCTGTTGAGATGTAAGCATGTATGTTTGTGTAGTCTGTCAGTTAATCGGCTTGTTTATATTTTGTACTGCTGCTATCCATCCTGATGTGTTTCTGTGTAATAAACCATATAAACAAACTATCCCACCTGTCCATCTTCACTGGTAAAAAAAGATGAGCGACACCAGTAAAGAGGAAATACCATATAAAAAGAAAGTTGAAAAGAGTGTGGTTATTTTCTGAGGAGGAAGAGACAACAGAGCATGTTTTTTTAAAATGTAAGAGTATTAAAACTCTGGTAAAAGTTGTGTGAAAAAAATATTTTCAGAATATTAATGACATAAACAATATAGATATGAATATGAGCATGTATGGATATTATAAGAAAAAGAAGAAGCAATACGTGACAAGGGTAGATTATTTTATGGGTTATTTGGAATGAAAAATTGAATGAGGTTTTTGAGGAGATCAGTTATGGAGGAATAACAATGAGGATGTGTGTGTGTGTGTGTGTGTGTGTGTGTGTTTAATTTGTAAATATGTAAATAAAGTTTTTTATGTTGACTTGAGTAAAGGACCCCTACTCTTTTAATAATTGCTGTGGAATATTTACATCTGCCTGAGCTACTACCAACTCAAACAGGTAAGACCTCCGTTTAGCATCTCATCTGAAGATTGACACACTGAGGAGTATAGCATCCCTTCATGATGTTACACTGAAGTGTTAGAATTTGATCTGCTTGGTGTGGGAATGGAACCCACTGCCTTCTTCACCAAAAGCAATTTTATTAACTGCTGTGCCACTAAGAATACCCAGAGTGAACATACTGGCGGACTTGCAGTTATTTTCTGAATGTTTTGCTTGTGTAACCATTTTACCATTTGGATTAAATAAAATGGTGAAGGCAATAGAAATACAGCTGAAAAAAATGTAGAAATTGGGAAACAATGAACTATAGGCTGATCATCCTAACACTGGTGTCTAGAAAGGTCATGGAATGGTATTCTCAGATGATGAATGGTTGGATTCCTGGAAAAACAGTGGCTGTCAGGCTGTAGTTGCTATGGGTTTGGACAGAAGATCACTCCAGCTCTATTCAGTCACATACTGCCTACTCAGAGGTGATCTGTGCCTGACGTACAAGGCCATGTCCAATCCGGAATTAATGGACATGCTACACCTCAGAAAATCCAAATCCATCAGAGCCACGAGAACAAGAGACTTAAACCTCAACACAGAAATAAATAGGACATGCTGGAGGGACAGATTCATAACCCAGTGGCTCCCTACACTCTGGAACAGAATCCCAGTCCATGTTAGGCAGAGCCCCTCACTGACTCTATTCAAGAGAAATCTCAACGAGTGGATGGGAGATCGTAGGTTTACCCCGGGGGTCATCTCTGTGTCACTACTAGACAGAGGCACAGTAAACTAAACCCTAAAAGGGCATAGTATTCTTATCCTAAGGGGTGGTGAAAGCCACACACACTCTGGCTAGGCTTATAAATGCCCTAGGGCAGATAGCCTAGTACGAACCTGTGAACCTATGAACCTAAAAGCAAGTTATTCTACTTTACAATGTCATCAGTGAATTGAATAGGCTAGCACAATAGATATGGTCTACCCAGGCTCTATTAGATCTGTTTCCATCTCACATTACTCATGTATCCTAATCTTAACCCTAATTCTGCTCCTAACCCCAGCCCTACTCATTACATAATGAAAAAAGACAATCGGACACACTACCCAGAAAAAACACACATGCACAACAATAATTCTGTCCCTTTTCCTATCCCTTACCTTAATCTTAGCTCACAGACATACACACAGAGACTCCTATCCTAATGCTGAAGCTTTTGGTATATCCAAAAGTTTCAACATTATAATAATCCCACTTACCTGCACACAAGCAAACCTCACACACCATGAGTAAATACTGATGTCCCAAACATCATTTTCAGCATTTAATAGTATGTACTTTCAAAAAAAAGCACATCTGTTCATTTTGTCGATACTGTTTGTTTCAATAAAGTGAACTGTAACCACACACACACAGACACACAGACACGTAAACACATATACACAACACACACACACACACACACACACACACACACACGTATGTGTATATATATATATATATATATATATATATATATATATATATATATATATATATATATATATATATATATATATATATATATATATATATATATATATATATATATATATATATATATATATATATATATATATATATATACACATATATATATATATATATATATACACACACACACACACACACACAAATACATTTCTTTACTTAATCATTCAGTGAAAAAGAGAAATCAGTAAATTAATATGACTTGTGACCAAATAATATTAAGCAATGGTAGGTGGGGTGGATGGGTTGAAGAATATGGATGTCAGAGTCCTTAGTAATCATAGTCAGAAGATTTGAGGAAACTAAGATAAAAGTAGGTAGAGGGAAGCTCTATACTAATGGAAAGAAACTTATGTAGTTGGGGGATTACAGGTTACAAAGGGTTTTAATAAAGCATGGAATGGATGGCATTAGATGCTTGTTAGGGAATGAGCTAGCTGCATAATCGTGCAGCTTAGGGTGTGTGTCTTCTACTGTATGTTCAGATTTACCCATGATGCAGGGTGATGCATGTTTTCCTGTTCTGTGCACAATCATGCATATATCAGTGTCACTGTGCTCTGTTTTGAGTGGTGTACAGTGCTGCTTTTACTACAGGTACATCCACAGCAACTATGGCATGTCTGTGTAGTATACTGCTAGTGTAAATATGATATTCACATGATGACGTGTTGTTTGCTGTGCAGTACCTTTTCTGTTCTGGTCATTTTATCCTGCAAAATCCCTACAAGACATGGAGAATTTTGTGCACATGTATGTAGGTACTTCTGATCCCCCTCAGGTTGTGCCACTGTATATATCTAACTTGCCTTTCCTTCAACAGTTCAGCACATGCAGTTAGAGTTCAGGCAATATACATAATACAAGTCCAGAGCAATGCATAAATTTGTGGATTACACCGCTATAAAAAGTCATGTAAATGAATGCTCCAGCATGATGCTGAAAGTGTTTTCTACAAGAAATAACTATTTTAGGACTAAGCCATGTTGCATCTGGGACATGGGATATTGCATGCTCCTTGTTTTATATCTGCATAATCATAAAATTGAATTTAGGGATAGATTTCAGTGAAGTTACAGGCTTATCAGTAATTCCTATTAGTGGGGTTTAAATTCAACCTAAGTTTCTTATCTATATCCTTATTTGCTACTTTCTGCTGCAAGCAAATGTAATTTTATTAAATATAACAAATGCTATCACTTTATTTCTATGGTCTAGGAGGTTCTGTGGTCCTGAGATTTTAACTTTTTGTGACAGGAATCATATGTTATAAAAGTAAACTATCACAAACAAAATATTGAAATTTAAGCATACTGTGCATAGGATAGAAAAATAAATCTAATTGTCTACACATAGTTTGTTTACCATACTCAATGTACTAGTACACAAAGCACCCACTATCATCAATGAAAGAAGCATAATTTAGTTAAATAACAACAGCTAGAATTGCTTCCAAAATAAAACAGATGCATTAAGGCCATAAAATGCATATATACTGTATGAAGCCATACTTACTAATTAAACATATACCCCAGGATTCATGAAGCTCGGCGCAAGGACGGCGTTAGCCTTGGGCCAAGCATGCGGCGTAGAGATGTCGCCGCAGCACCATATGCATATTAATGAAGGTGCACTGCCGCACCATCCACATGCACAGGAAATGTGCGCGAGTGCAGGGAGCATGTTTAAGCACGGCACGGAGGTGTGAATATGTCTGCTACAGTCGAGCAACCTAAAATGCTGACTAGTACAGCCTGCCTCTAATAGTAATCAATCCTGTCAGTGTCCATGGATACTGAAATGTATGCAAAGCATAGAAGAGAGTTCCGTGAACACCAAAATAAAATCACAGGAGTAAACACACAAGCACGTAGCTGAATGTTGAGCCCCCATTCCTAGAACTATTACATTTAAAACCCCGTGTCGATATTTCATTGTTGTGTTGATTCTAATACCAAGTGGAAGTGAAATGCAGAATGTTTGCATGCCGCTGCCCTTTGCTAAGCCTAGCCCAATGGTTAGAGCATTCGCTTAATATCTGCCCATTCATGGTCTGAGTCGTCCTTATCTGGACGGACCAAAAATGAATGGGTATTACCTGGGTCAACCTACCATGCCATGAAAAATAAGTATTTGCGTGTACCTATGTGCATGAAGTACAGCATGTGGAAGATCAAATATGCTACGGTTGGCCTCACAACCATATTGGTATCAGTGATGTGTAGAGTAGGCAATGTGTACTGCTGTCTGTGCCATGGGCTAACAAACAGAGAAGGGATGGATGGTGTGTATGTGGAGTTCGGGGGGGGTGATGGGTAATGTAATAATTTTCCAAGGGGAGACTGCATCAGATGTACAATAGGTGAACCAGAGGTGTACGAGGGAGCAGTGGGAGAATCAAAAAGGAAACTAAAGAACATACATTCACATCCCCAATACACCCTGACAGGCCATACTGCAGAACACAATCCCACATGCATATGAACATTAAAATGTACAATACACATGTACAGAAACGGTACCGGCTCACACTCACATAATGGTTTGGCCTGAACTGAGCCATCCAACCCCTACACACCTGGATACATAATTGAATACCCATCGTCCCTTCCACAGCACATCCCCTCCTTGCTGAACGTCACCAAAACCACCCATACTCAGGCTGCTAGCTTGGGCCAGCCATATCTGCACATAGTGCCCCCTACCCACATCTAGTAGGCAGTCTCACCCTAGGCAGTCTCAGGCCTGCAAACTAGGTATCCCATGCATATGTAACCCTCCCTCATTTTCATATAACCAAAAGAATGGGGGTCATCGGCATCCACAATTTTTGGACATCCCTCATGGGATAAGTGTCTGTTCTCAAGATTAGACTTGGTGGCACAACACGATTTCCACCCCTGTTGACATCCTGACACAAGTTGGATTAGCAGTACTTGTCCACAACCCTGCTCAGCCTCCACCCGGTCTTGCAGAACCTATGACCCGGGATTAAACACCTGACCATGATGCACGTCTCATTATCGGGAATATATACCTTTCACATGTTCCCTAGAAGCTTCGCCATAGCCATCTTCCAAATAGTACTTGTCCACAAATTGTATACCCTGTCCAGGTTCCACGTAGTAATGATGCACACAACCCCTGTATACAAACGGTACAGGTCAATCCCAGATGCGGGTGTTCATATACATGGCCATGTATAATCCCAGATATGTAGTCATATATCTATAAATGTACATACTTATATTCGCATAGCTACAGCTACACATCACACATACATGCATATAAGTAGTTGTCAAGTATGTGTCCTATTCATAAATATGTATACTTGCAAATGTATACATATGTCTCTCAGAAACATATGAACATTAACATGTACTATACATATGTACACCAACCGACTGTCACATTTGTTGCCAGTAGTGTGAAATGCCTGTAGTAAAGTCATATATCCTAACTACCATCCACGCAGAATGTATCACAGATGGTTTAGTGGTCAAACCAGTGATTATGGTGTTTCTGTTCCAGGCTCCAAGCCATGCAAGGGCTGCTAATTTTATATGATGCCCAGAATAATGGCTGTCTGATATAGGGTGATTAAAGCACTTTCAAGCAGATGTAAACGGGTATGCGCAGCGGTAAATGGCAGTCATTCAACAGTATGTAGGTGTATATGCATGTGTATGTAGAGACAGATATCTATATATATATATATATATATATATATATATATATATATATATATATATATATATATATATATATGACTCCATGAAGAATGAACATGGTCACAATAAAGCATTCATAATGAATGCGAA
Organism: Protopterus annectens; assembly: GCF_019279795.1. NCBI lineage: Eukaryota > Metazoa > Chordata > Ceratodontiformes > Protopteridae > Protopterus > Protopterus annectens. The sequence goes on from NC_056743.1 coordinate 1,465,092,724, forward strand.
GGAAAACAGCAGCGGAACCCCCGTATTATTTAGTGCAGTCATATAAAGCTGGCCAGAGGTGAGCGAACCTCCTGCGTCTCCAACCACAGGTAGGATGCTAACAGTGGGACTTACTTTGTCCATGTACTAAGTCTAACATTCAAACAGGTACAAGGCAGTCCCAGTCTCCAGTCAAAAGAGTCAAAATCCAAAAGACTATTTGAACATTCTGCCCATTATATGAAAGTATGTTCCAGGACTATAAGCTTGGGACATCTGAATATACTTGAAGTGAACCAACATACGAGATGTGTCTAGAGCGGTAGGGAGTGGCACATGTGTAGTGGTGTGTTTTTTTACCAGTTGGAGAATGGATGACTGCTGTGTTAGTGAAGTCCTGTGGCATGTCTTCAGGTAACTATGAACCATGGGTATACATGCAAATGAAGCAGCACAGCAATAGTGTAGTGGTCAGAGCATCTGCCTAACAAGCAGACATTGCCGGTTTGACTGCAGCACACACCATTTATGATGCAGAATCTGTATACGAGCATATTCTGACATTTTTATGCTGTATAACAATATAATACCATTGAAATGTGAACTGGAGTGACGTATCACAGTAAGAATGGAGAAGGTGTTTGCGTGACGGGAAGCAGCGCTTAAACATGGAGAAATGGAAAACCGCTGCTGGAAAGTGTTGTACTCACCCTATGTCCAATGGCCCTTGATCTGCCCAGCAACACAATAAACCACCTCGACAAGGCTGGACGCCAGGACCGTATACAACGCAACCAATGTGATTTACCACTAAGCCGCGGCAGTTATATTTAACTCTGATGGTTTCACAAACATAGCAGACATCACAGTCATTCAACAGTATGATCAAAGTAAATAATCATGTAGCTGAATATGCATGCGTACGTATATATATATATATATATATATATATATATATATATATATATATATATGTATATAGACAGGGGTCCAGGGAAGTAAATAGTGTGGGAAGAAATAGGCCAGGGAATTGTTATGGCTAGGCATGTATAGGCCCTAGGGCTGATAGCCTAGTACCAACCTATGAACCTATATATATCTCTGTAAAGAACGAACATGGTCACAATAAAGCATTCATTATGAATGCGAAGGAAAACAGCAGTGGAACTCCCGTATTATTTAGTGCTGTCATATCAAGCCAGCCAGAGGTGAGCAAACACCCTGCGTCTCCAACCACAGGTACGATGCTAACAGTGGGACTAACTTTGTCCACGTGCTAAATCTGACTTTCAAACATGTACAGGGCAGTCCCAGTCCCAGTCCCAGTCCCAGTCCCAGTCCCAGTCGCAGTCCCAGTCCCAGTCCCAGTCCCAGTCCCAGTCCCCACTCACCAGTCGGACAAAACTAAAACCAGAAGACTATTTGAACACCCTGACCATTATATGAACGTATGTTCCAGGACTATAAGGTTGGGATGTCTGAATATACTTGGAGTGAGTCAACATGCAGGATGAGTCTAGAGCAGTAGGGAGTGGCGCATGTGTAATGGTGTGGTTTTTCCAAGTGGAGAATGGATGACTGCTGTGTTAGTGAAGCGTTGAGGTGTGTGTTCGGGTAACTATGAACCATGGGTATACATCAAAATGAAGCAGCACACCAATAGTGTAGTGGTTAGAGCATCCACCTAATGAACAGGCATTCACGGTTCAAGGTCAACTATAGCACATATCATTTTCCATGTGGAATGAATGTTGTTATGCTGTAAAACCGACATAATAACATGTAAAAGTGAACTTGAGTATCACATGGGACTTTTAACCAAATTCATTCCATCAAAGTGTTACTGTCATAATGAATAAGGCACAAGTAAGCACAAATAAGCAGCAGTAAACGTATATAACAAACAGTAACCAAATCTGAGTGTGCTTGCGTGGGTGTAAGCAGTGCCCAGCATAGGAAATGTATATAAGTATGTACAGATTTTTATATATATATATAGATATATATATATATATATATATATATATATATATTATATATATATATACATATATACATACACACACACACACGCACACACGCACACACACACACACACACACACACACACACACATATATATATATATATATATATATATATATGAAGAATGAATGTCATAACAATAAAGCATAGAAAAGGAATGAGAAGGGAATCAACAGTAACTATAGCATTATATAGCACTGTCAGCGTATGTCATATCACACTGGCCAGGAGTGAGCAAAGCACTGCTACTCACACTACAGGCAGGATATTACCAGTGGGAGTAACTTTGTTGATTTTCTAAGTCTACTTTACCCACAGAGGGTAGTCCCTGCTGGGACTACCCACAGATTATATAGACCATTTGGCCTTCCAACCATTACACAAGCAAGGGCAGGTATGTTCAAGGAATAAATGGTGGGAGAGCCTGAGAATACATGGGGTGGGACAACATATGTGTAGGGCCCCTAATGCTCTGGAGAGGACAATGTGTGGAGGTGTGTCATGGCTGCGATAACAAGTAAACAATGGAAGGTATGCATGTAATTTGAACACGGGTGGGGTGGAAGAACTATGGGTATGAAGTTATGGAGCCAGGCATGCCAGGGTTGGATGGCCCAGTTCTAACTGGACCGCCCCATGGAGGTCAGCGAGTTTGTTATAGGTATTTATGCATACACACATGTAGACATCAATATGTAGAAATACATTCTCTGCAACACATGCATTCCATTTGCAGCCATAAATAACATGAATGTGCACTTACAAACCTCTACAGTAGATGGAATAATAGGCTGTGCAGAAGAGGGATGGGATGAAACTGCTAAAATGCAAAGGTGTGTACAGTGTCCAAAGTCAGTGCCGTGCTGGCAATAATCAAATGTGAGGACTTTCCCACACATGGAATCATTCTTGTGATCTGCCTGCTATGGCAACGCCAATTACTAAACCGGTCTATTTGTAAAAGAAATACACCGAACACATACATATTTAGGCTCTCATGTGTAACGTGTGCATTACCACATAGTCATACATATTAATTAATTGCAGTGTCATGTTAACGGGTGTAAGGATGCAATGAAGTATAGAGTCTAATCTTGCCATAAACACATGTGTGTCCCATGTGGGACAACCCAATAATTGCGACTAGTATTTTTTTGGTCGCTCATGTCATCAATGTTTGTGGACTAAACGTATGGGAGTTCTGAGGATACGTGGAGTGAGTCAACCGATTGGATGGGTCTATAGGAGTAGAGAGTGGCCAATGTGTAGTGGTGTGGATACACCACGAATCCGACTGGAGAATGGATGACAGCAGTATTAGGGAGGCATTGGGGTTTGTGTTTGGGGAACCAGGAGCAATGGGTATATGGGTATATATGCAAATGAAGCAGCACAGCAATAGTGCATTGGTTAGAGAAACCCCCTAATGAACAGACATTCCTGTACCGAATCCCACTGTATCACATACCATTTACCATCAGTAATCCGTACAAGAATATATTGCGACATCTGTCCACTGTATAACTTGCTAAATATCAATTAAAAGATAACTGGAGTGAAGTCTCAGTGTCATAATGAATAAGTCACTAGTCAGCAGGTCAAGCATATATAAATAAACACCAGTACGCATGTGTCAGTGCGTTTGTGCGGGGTATGTATTGCTTTACAGACACACACACACATAAATATATATATATATATATATATATATATATATATATATATATATTTATAAATAAATATACATATATGCATATATATATATATATATATATATATATATATATATATATATATATATATATATATATATATATATATATATATATATATATATATATATATATATATGTATATATATATATATATATATATATATATATATATATGGATCTAGGACATTTCACCGAATGCGCAATTCACCGAAACTCATATCACTGAACACAAATTACCGAAATCACTGTAGTGCGACCCTGGAGTTGGTATACATATATATATATATATATATATATATATATATATATACATATATATAGTGGGGGGGTGTGAGGGCGGAGCCCCCCACATATTTAAAGTATATATCATGTTTATATAAGGGTAATATATTGCAATTGCAAGTATGCATGTATGTAGTTTAACACATTTAAAATATGTGGGGGGCTCCGCCCCCCCCAACCCCCCTACTATATATACCAACTCCAGGGACTCACTACAGTGGGGACAAGGCCATATACCATTTTCGGTGAAATGTGTTTCAGTGAATTGTGTTTTCGGTGAATTGTGATTTTGGTGAAAAGTGCACACTAATTTAACTTTTGGTGAATTGTGCAGTCGGTGAAATGTCCTAGATCCAAATATCCAAATATATATATATATATATATATATATATATATATATATATATATATATTTATATAGTTGTAGACATATACATATACGTATACATATCTATATATACATATATATATATATATATATAGTTGTAGACATATACATATACGTATACATACCTATATATATATATATATGGATTCCATACATTTGCTTGAATTACACTTAGTCGAAAATGATACCAGGCATTGCACTTCACTGAAAGCTCACTTGACTGAAAGCTCACTTGGTCGAAGTTCATTTGGTAGAAAATGGAATATAGCCCATGCCCCACTGCAGTGCAACCCTGGAGTGAGAATATTAAATAATGGGGGTGTAGGGGCACAGCCCCCACAATGGGGGGTGTGGGGAGCGTAGCCCCCACCTAATTTTAATGTATTCACTATTATAAGAAGGTATATCCATTAGAAATGCATTGATATATATATCTTTAGTAAAATCTATTGGCATAATGTGAGGGTTACACCCCCCCACACACCCAATGTGGGGGGGCTGTGCCCCCCACACCACCCCTTATTTAATATTCTCACTCCAGGGTTGCACTGCAGTGGGGCAGGCGCTATATTCCATTTTCGACCAAGTGAACTTTCAGTGAAGTGAGCTTTCAGTGAAGTGAAATGCCTGGAATCATTTTCGACTAAGTGTAATTTGACCAAATGTATGGAATCCAAATATATATATATATATATACCCTTTCCTAAACTTTCCTAGCTAGTTGTTCCAGTGATCAGATTTTGCTGATCCCTGGGCTTTGTATTTGGTTTCTGTGTTCCTCCATTTTCTTGTGTGGCCAGAGGTAGTTTCTTTACTCACCAGTGGGAGTGGGGAGTACTGAGCTGCTTGTTGTCCTCAGAGGAGTGGTTAGAAGCAGCAACTAGTAATTCGTTGGCCATTTTGGGTCATTTCCTGTTTTTTCCAGCCCCCTGCTATAAAGCACGCTTTGGCGGGCTTTTCTGGCATTAGAGAACTTGGCATAGCTCCTCATGGTCCCCTGCAGAGTTCCTAAGCCAGCAGAGAGCAGAAAAAGCAACTTTCTTGATCATAAGTATTTTTTAAACTTTTTTGTTTGCATTTTTTGATCTTTTGAGATTTTCGACTACTGTTTGTGCCTATATTACTGTTTTATTACCTTATTTTCCTGTTTTTGTGAGCTTATATTGTTGATTGCACTTGTGGGCTAAAGTATTGCTTAAAAGTAACAAACAGGCTAATACATTCAAGTGTACCAGCCTTTGATAGCAATTTAGTCGAAAACAAAGCATTTACTGCATTTTTCCTGTCTGTTTGCTAAAAAAAAAAACAAAAAAATATTTCTCCTTTCCTAAACTTTCCTAGCTAGTTGTTCCAGTGATCAGATTTTGCTGATCCCTGGGCTTTGTATTTGGTTTCTGTGTTCCTCCATTTTCTTGTGTGGCCAGAGGTAGTTTCTTTACTCACCAGTGGGAGTGGGGAGTACTGAGCTGCTTGTTGTCCTCAGAGGAGTGGTTAGAAGCAGCAACTAGTAATTTGTTGGCCATTTTGGGTCATTTCCTGTTTTTTCCAGCCCCCTGCTATAAAGCACGCTTTGGCGGGCTTTTCTGGCATTAGAGAACTTGGCATAGCTCCTCATGGTCCCCTGCAGAGTTCCTAAGCCAGCAGAGAGCAGAAAAAGCAACTTTCTTGATCATAAGTATTTTTTAAACTTTTTTGTTTGCATTTTTCGATCTTTTGAGCTTTTCGACTACTGTTTGTGCCTATATTACTGTTTTATTACCTTATTTTCCTGTTTTTGTGAGCTTATATTGTTGATTGCACTTGTGGGCTAAAGTATTGCTTAAAAGTAACAAACAGGCTAATACACTCAAGTGTACCAGCCTTTGATAGCAATTTAGTCAAAAACAAAGCATTTACTGCATTTTTTCCTGTCTGTTTGCAAAAAAAAACAAAAAAAAAAAAAATTTCTCCTTTCCTAAACTTTCCTAGCTAGTTGTTCCAGTGATCAGATTTTGCTGATCCATGGGCTTTGTATTTGGTTTCTGTGTTCCTTCATTTTCTTGTGTGGCCAGAGGTAGTTTCTTTACTCACCAGTGGGAGTGGGGAGTACTGAGCTGCTTGTTGTCCTCAGAGGAGTGGTTAGAAGCAGCAACTAGTAATTTGTTGGCCATTTTGGGTCATTTCCTGTTTTTCCAGCCCCCTGCTATAAAGCACGCTTTGGCGGGCTTTTCTGGCATTAGAGAACTTGGCATAGCTCCTCATGGTCCCCTGCAGAGTTCCTAAGCCAGCAGAGAGCAGAAAAAGCAACTTTCTTGATCATAAGTATTTTTTAAACTTTTTTGTTTGCATTTTTCGATCTTTTGAGATTTTCGACTACTGTTTGTGCCTATATTACTGTTTTTTTACCTTATTTTCCTGTTTTTGTGAGCTTATATTGTTGATTGCACTTGTGGGCTAAAGTATTGCTTAAAAGTAACAAACAGGCTAATACATTCAAGTGTACCAGCCTTTGATAGCAATTTAATCGAAAACAAAGCATTTACTGCATTTTTCCTGTCTGTTTGCAAAAAAAACAAAAAAATATTTCTCCTTTCCTAAACTTTCCTAGCTAGTTGTTCCAGTGATCAGATTTTGCTGATCCCTGGGCTTTGTATTTGGTTTCTGTGTTCCTCCATTTTCTTGTGTGGCCAGAGGTAGTTTCTTTACTCACCAGTGGGAGTGGGGAGTACTGAGCTGCTTGTTGTCCTCAGAGGAGTGGTTAGAAGCAGCAACTAGTAATTTGTTGGCCATTTTGGGTCATTTCCTGTTTTTTCCAGCCCCCTGCTATAAAGCACGCTTTGGCGGGCTTTTCTGGCATTAGAGAACTTGGCATAGCTCCTCGTGGTCCCCTACAGAGTTCCTAAGCCAGCAGAGAGCAGAAAAAGCAACTTTCTTGATCATAAGTATTTTTTAAACTTTTTTGTTTGCATTTTTCGATCTTTTGAGCTTTTCGACTACTGTTTGTGCCTATATTACTGTTTTATTACCTTCTTTTCCTGTTTTTGTGAGCTTATATTGTTGATTGCACTTGTGGGCTAAAGTATTGCTTAAAAGTAACAAACAGGCTAATACATTCAAGTGTACCAGCCTTTGATAGCAATTTAGTCAAAAACAAAGCATTTACTGCATTTTTTCCTGTCTGTTTGCAAAAAAAAAACAAAAAAAACAAAAAAATATTTCTCCTTTCCTAAACTTTCCTAGCTAGTTGTTCCAGTGATCAGATTTTGCTGATCCCTGGGCTTTGTATTTGGTTTCTGTGTTCCTCCATTTTCTTGTGTGGCCAGAGGTAGTTTCTTTACTCACCAGTGGGAGTGGGGAGTACTGAGCTGCTTGTTGTCCTCAGAGGAGTGGTTAGAAGCAGCAACTAGTAATTTGTTGGCCATTTTGGGTCATTTCCTGTTTTTTCCAGCCCCCTGCTATAAAGCACGCATTAGCGCGCTTTAGCGCGATTTAGCGCGGAGCTGCTACCGTTGCACACTAGGGCAGCGCCGGTTAAGCAGATTTAAACTATTAGGGCTACCTAAAGTCCACTCTTCAAATTTTCCCTTAAAACTACCTTCCTCAAAGTATACTACTGTTCTATTTAGTGTATCCTACAACTATAAATTATCTCTACTTGACTCCCAAGTAGACTATTCTCTATCTATATAGCTAAGCACTTGCTCCTACAGTACTTATCACCTCGATACAGCACTCTTGTTATAGATAGTACCCCAAAAAAGCAAACCCCATTTATCGGTCACCCACATCCCCAGAACCTTTTTTTTAAAGTTTTTCTGTCTATTCCTTCTAGCATGTCGAGGGATCAGTTGCTAATGTCCTCTCCTGCTCAGCTGGTGAACCTGGGAATATTGAGGCAATGTTACAATTGCCTCATGTACACAGACAACCCTCTCCTCCTCCCACAAAACACAAATACATGCGAGAGATGCAACTATACGGCCAAACTGGAGGCTGAGCTCTCTCAACATAGGACTGGCAAGACCAGACAGGAAGAGAAGGTAACCACACACACCATAGACCCAGTCTCACATAATACCATCACAACCTCAAATCATACACATAAACACACAAAGACATACTCAGAGGCTCTGATCAAAAATCTACCAAAACAGCAGAGGCCACCAAAGCAGACACCCAAACAACTACCACCTCAGAACACAACACCTGCAACACATAGACCACACAGTCAGAGTGTCAAGCAGTCACAGCCCCTAAGGCCAAACACAATGCCAGACACACTAGTCATTGGTGACTCCATAGTCAGACACACTGACGTCCCGCTCACCAGACTGAGTAAGGAGAAGGTCACAGTAAGCTGCCTGTCGGGTGCTAGAATCTGCCACATAACGCATGCACTCAGGTCTCTCAACAGCAGGTACAAGTACGACTCAATCATTGTCCACGCTGGTGTTAACGACCTGAGACGTACCTCCTTGGACTACATGAAAAGAGACATAGAGGAGCTCTCTGATTATGTAGCCCAAGCAGGTATGACTCTGACCTTGAGCAGTATCCTACCTTCACCAAGAATGATGCCACAATACAGAGATAAGATGATCAGCTTTAACAATTGGCTTAAACTCTGGTGTCATTCAAAGGGGATCCAATGTCTGTCTGCCTGGGATGACATGCTGGACAAGCCACGCTGCAAGGGACGGCTTGCACTTGTCACCCTGGGATTCCGGATTTTGGCAAAGGCTCTTGCCACCCCATAGTGCCTTTTTAGGCAAGGCTCAAATTCTAAACCTACCACCCTAGAACAAAACAAAGAAAAAAAACTAAGGGTAATGCTGCTCAATGCCAGAAGTCTCAACCTCAAGATGCACTTCGAGGCCCTTCTCAGTATGGAGAACATCGATGTCTGTGCTGTGACAGAAACCTGGTTCAAGGCTCCTGAGAGCACCCCAGCACTATCAGGTTTTACCTCATATCATGCGTTCCGGCCCCAAAACCCGGACAATACCAAGAAAGGAGGAGGGGTATCCATATTCATCAAGGACACCCACACCTCAAAATTGGTGGCATCGCACGATGCATCGGAAACCATCCAGGTGCAATTAACCATAGGCAAGACTGCTCTGCAATTTGTAGCATGTTACAGGCCACCCTCGCAAACTCAGGAACCTCATATGGCCTTCCTGAAAGCACTGGAGGGAATAAATGTATCTCCGAACACCATCATACTAGGTGACTTCAACTACCCTAATATAGACTGGGAACACTACTCAAGCCCAAACACTCTTGCCCAAAAGTTCCTGGAATTCATAAACTCAAATGCCATGGAACAACTAGTTGCCATCCCCACAAGAGGAGAGAACATACTTGATCTCATCATCACGAACATGGGAGCACGATGTTCAACGCTAGAAGTATACCCCTCACTGGTGAGATCTGATCACAAACTAATCTCGCTGGAGGTCCTCATCCCGCCCCCACCCGAAATGAAAAAGACCACACTAAAGAACTTCTCGAAAGCCGACTTCACACTTCTAAAGACTAGTGTGATCTCCTTTAAGGCCCCTGAGCCGGCGGTAAACATTACTCAAACCGCTGAATCACTTACAAATGCCTTCTACCAGCACCTGCAGGGCTGCATGGATCAGGCAATCCCAAGCAAAACAAAGACTCTTTGTACCAAAGGCAAGCATCCAGTCTGGTGGACCCCAGCCATAAACAAACTCTACAACAAAAGGAGAAAGCTACTACAAGATAGAGCAAAATCCTTAAAAGGTAAGACACCGCTGATCACTATAAGTAAAAAGCTAAGAGCTCTCATAAAATCATCCAAAGCTAATTTTGAGAAAAAAAAGCTAAGGACTCTAAAGACAACCATAAGGCATTCTTCAGCTATGTCAGAAACTTAGGAGGAAACTCCCAGATATGCTCAGAATTAGTTCAAAATGATGTGAAGATAACTGATCCTAAAGACATTGCCAACATACTGGCTGACAGGTTCAGTGCAAACTTCTCCCCCCCCTCCCCCCCTAAAGGAGAGATATCTATATCAAATGATTGTAGCCCCCCAAACATCTCTAACGCCCAGGTGAGAACTGCTCTCTCCAAGGCAAAGAACACAGCATCCATGGGACCTGATGGTGTCCCTGGCTGTGTGCTCCATGAACTCAACGAGGAGTTAAACCCACAGTTAGGACAGCTGTTTAATCTTAGTCTCACCTCCGGATACGTACCCAGGGAGTGGCGCACAGCGACTGTGGTCCCACTCCACAAAGGCGGTGCCTCCACTGACCCTGGAAATTACTGTCCCATTAGCTTGACAAGCCTTATCTGCAAAGCCATGGAGAGGATCATAATGGATCTCATAAATAAAGACATAGGGAATTTGTAGACTTTAGATCCAACCCAGTTTGGCTTTGTCAAAGGCCGATCATGCCTTTTAAACTTGGTTGACTTTTTCGAAACAGTCACCAAGGCCATTGACAAGGGAAAGGCAGTCCATACAGCCTACCTAGACCTGGCGAAGGCTTTTGATACAATACCTCACTCGGGTATCATTGAAAAACTCATCAACTTAAATGTAAACCCATACATTACAAGATGGGTTGCAAACTGGCTGAGTGACAGAACCCACAGGGTCAGAGTTGCTGGCGCCATGTCAGACTCAAAGCCTGTCACAAGTGGTGTCCCACAGGGCTCAGTCCTGGGCCCACTCTTGTTTGGCATCTACTTTTCTGAAGAACAAGCAAACACAGGAGGGTTATGGCTGACAAAGTTTGCAGATGACTGCAAACTGGGCCGTGGTTGAAAACACATCCGACACAGATATCCTTCAGAAGGGTCTCACAGAAATGGATAACTGGTGCCAGAGCCATGGCCTTAAGTTAAATGCCAAGAAATGCATAGTCATACCCTTCGGGAAAAATAAGGTTACCCCTAGCTACCATATAGGTGGCAATCCCTGAACACAGAAGAAGTTATTAGGGACCTGGGAACCCAGGTTGACAGTAGCCTTTCATTCGACACTCATATTGCTAAAGTAGTTAGGAAGACCTTCTACATTGCCCACCTTATCATGAAGGGATTCACATCTAGATCAAGGGAAGTCATAGTCTCCTATACTCATCACTCATCAGACCAATGATTGAGTACAATGCCCCATTCGAATGTATCTGACCCGACACTTGCAGCAGCTGGAGAGGCCACAAAAGTTCCTCACCAAAAGGATAAAGGGTCTCAAAAATCTGTCTTATGCTGCCCGACTGAAAGAACTCCAGTTATATTCAGTTGCTTACCGCTTGCTCAGAGGTGACCTATGCCTGACATACAAGGCCATGTCAAACCCAGATTTGATGAACATGCTTCATCTCAAAAATCTAGATCCTCAGAGCCACAAGGGCGGGAGACTTAAACCTCGACACGGTTATTAATAGGACGTGCTGGAGGGATAGATTCATCACCCAAAGACTCCCTATGCTGTGGAACAAAATCCCGGTTTATGTGAGGCAGAGCACCTCACTGGCCTTGTTCAAGAGGAATCTTGACCAATGGATGGGAGATCGCAAGATACACCCCAGGGGTTACCTCAGTGTCACTGCTCGACAGAGGCACAGCTAAATAATGGGCATAGTTTCTCCAAACTAAAGGGGTGGCGTAAGCCACAAAACTACTGCCTAGGCTTATAAATGCCCTCGGGCAGATAGCCTAGTATGAACCTATGAACCTATATATATATATATATATATATATATATATATATATATATATATATATATATATATAGATAGATAGTTGCAGACATATACGTATATATATATATATATATATATATATATATATATATATATATATATATATATATATATGTGTGTGTGTGTGTGTGTGTGTGTGTGTAGATATACACAGATATACAGCTATGATAGGAAACAGCACACAAGAATGACATGTGTTTGCAGGCTATGCCAATGGAAGTGAGGAGCCCAGGCAAGAAACATGAAACACATAGCATGCCCTTCCACCACCCCCAGCCGGACATGGGAAACATGCACGCAAGCAATGTAAAGAGTCCACTGCTCCTCAGACCACAGGCAGGATACAACCAGGGGGGGTACACAGTGCACCCGTGAATTCTAATTTTGGAACACAGACTGGTGCGTCCCTTGCTGGACACCACAAATATTGCCCAAACCAAAAGGTGATAGACCGGCCATTTTGGCTGTGGTATATACAGACTCGGAATACAAGGGTGGGAAACCCTGATGACCCATGGGCCAAGACAGTTGTATGAAATGGGTCCCGTGAAGTGGAGAGTGGGCAGAGTGTAGTGGTGTGTCCTGAACAGACCAAGACCCAGAGTAAGGATAGGTGCTGTTGAGGAGGCGAGTAGGGTGGACTATGGGTAGCTATTTATGGGTCTAGGTATGCAGGTGTTGACTGATGTGGGCCTATATGGACAGCCCTAGGGATGCAAGCAAATGTGTTCATTGGGCAGAGACATCACCCAATGAGCAGCCACACCCATTACAAGTCCCACTGCAGCAAAGTGTAATCTATATGGCAAGGAACGGAATAACCTGATGTAGATGTATATATGTAGAGGCATGTGTGTGTGTATATCTATCCATAGTGACATAGAGATAATCCTCTCTTTCTCCATAGTACAAATGTATACATACAGAGACAGAATACAGATACATACCCACATATAAATATATACATATGCAGACACCGACAGACCCATATGTCATTTCATATATATATATATATATATATATATATATATATATATATATATATATATATATATATATATATATATATATATATATATATATATATATATATATATATATATATATATATATGTGTGTGTGTGTATATATATGTATATATATATATATATATATATATATATATATATATATATATATATATATATATATATATATATATATATATATATATATAGAGAGAGAGAGAGAGAGAGACAGTAGAATATAAATATACATGTATGCATACATAATGTAAACATATATATATATATATATATATATATATATATATATATATATATATATATATATATGTGACAGTAAATATACACATGTATATAGCTAAGATATGATACAGCAGTTACGAGTAACATATGTTTACAGGCCATGCATATGTGGGTGGGAGGTCCAATAAACAAACGTGTAACATGTAGCATCAACCACCCCACTCCCCCCAGCTAGGCCAGTGAGACATACAGACACACAATAAAGGTAAACACACCACTGCTTCCCAGACCACCAGCAGGATACTACCAGTGTGAGAGACCTGCAAGGTCTAATCTTGAAACATACACATCGATGTCCCTTGTGGGACACCAAAAATTAATGATTGGAGGCAGTCCCGGTAATGACTTATCAAACCAGGCTGTAGATGTACACGGACCAGTAAGTTGTGCAAGCCTGATAACCCATGGGTCGACACAATGTGTGACATGTGTCCCGACACGGGCAGAGTGGGCATTGTGTAGTGGACTGTTTATACCCCACCTCCACCGACAGTAAGGATGAGTGCTGTAGAGGAGTGGCAGGTGGGGGAACTGGGTATGCGATTATGGGCCTAGGCATGCAGGTGTTGGCTGGCAAAGTCGTATTAGGACCGCCCCGGGCATATAAGTAATATTCCAAAATGGGCATAGCTGACGCCCATACCTACCAACCCTTAAGAGAACATGCACTGGACAGGCCATAAACCACTGGGGGAACAAATATGGACCATACCTTTGAACTGTCCCCGATTTCCAGCGACGTCCCTGATTTCGACTCAGTTTCTAACTCTGTCCCACTTAAACTCTCCTAAAACTAGTGACATTAGGAGGAAAGGTGGTGAATTACACGTAATAAATAATGACAACAATTAAGAGTCGTAAACATCATGTACCTCAGAAAATGTGTATGAATTCATATGCTCTGAGTCTGTTTGGCTCTTTGTAGCAGCTTCACCATTGCCTTTACTCGTATTGCTGGAGCAAGGTTTACGTGGTATTTTTTGTGTTTTTTTCATTCAGTTTGTCGCATTTGCTGTTTTTACTGAGTCTGTCAATATGTCAGGTTAATAGCACCAATAATTTAAATGTGTCCCTGATGTTGTTATGCTATGTCCCTGATTCAGTTCTTATTTTTCCCCAGTCGTATGAGAGGTCTGATAGGGACATAAAGCACATATTCCACTGACAACCTTAGAAAGATGATAGAATATTAGGTATGCAGTAGCATGACTCAGCTGACAGATGTGGGTTCCAAAATCCTATTACTTATTTGTATTGAAGAGTCTCAGTTCCCATGTATTAGCCAGATGGGTGCAGATTTTAAGAGGAACACACCAATAATATGAATCAAACCCTGGACAGGCCGCAGATTCCGTACAGTTGAATGGCATGCCGTCGCCTAATGGGAAGCCATTCACGATACTGTAGGCATGTAATCCAATGTAACAGGCATCACAAGGTAATATCGTAGTCCTCACTCCCACCCAGGGGTGTGAGTGTCAGATGCAAACACCAAATGCATTGCATTTTCAAGTGCGGGAGCAAGTGGGTGTAAGCCTGTTTGGCTGCCAGTATGTGAGTATTACACTGATAAAGCAATGTAGAGGCTAACCGAGTGTAAGAAACCGTAACCAGATGTTAGCATTGCTTAACACCATGCAAACCCATGCACATCTGCTGACAGCTGCTTTAATGTGCCTTAATCACTCCGTATCCAATGGCCTTGTTCTTCCCTGCAACAAAATAAACTGCCTCTGCAAGGCTAGGAACCAGGACCCTGCATACACAGCTAATGTGATTTACCAATAAGCCATGGCAGATATACAGACATTGGACCTTACCACAAACATATCATCCAGCGCAGTCATTCAACAGTATAGGAAATGTATTCTATCATGCAGATGTATGCGTGAGTGTTTATGTTCAGCATATAGGTACATACATATATAGATATATATCAGGAACATACTATGTGACAACAAAGCATTACAAATGAATGAAAAGGGAAAGACCAGTGACGCCTGTATTATGTAGTGGTGTTGTCCTATGTACTATCAAGACTCCCCCAGACATACATGTGTCATTCATACACGCAAACATTTGTACATTGGCTGTATACATCACTCTGTGCATGTTATTTACATTAACACAACAGTTCCTGTCCAATCATTACGTGAGAACAGTACTCTTGCAAGGTGCTGTGTCTGACATCATCATCATGATAAAGGTAAATGAGGTAACCATAGAGGGAACGGTAGTGTTGTGTGTACAGTGGGGTCATCCACATCACATGTACCTGGAACATTTAGGAGTCATGTTCATACTAGGATTGTGCGCCTGAGAGACAGGGGTGAGAACAACAGGAGTATGTTGTGATGCATATTAAAAGGGTTACATGTGCCCAGTGGACACATGTATGAAAAGGACAGCTATGTATGGGGCAAATGCTGTCCTAGGAACCAATTGGCCTTATGTTTCTGTAGGGTGAGAGTGGGATGTGGGGGAAGGAGAGTAGGTATGCCCATGGAGGATAGGTAGGGTAGGATGACAGACAAGAGAGCATACAGCATCGGTATATGACATATGTGGGGGAATACACATATTTTTGAAATGGAATTCAGTGAACCAAGCATTATTTCCAAATTAATGTGTATTCATCAATTGTTTACTGATTTCTAAAAGAATGTTTTTGCCTTTTTTCTTTTTTACTCTCTTTCTCCTTTTCTTCCTTTCTTTTTTCTTCTTCTTTTTTTAAAAGTGGAAAGAAAAATCTTTTAAAATTTTTTTTTTAATTGATTAATTGCTCAGTTATTGTTAAATAGTTTAAAAGTGGTGAATGCTTTGTAAACTAACAACTCTGATGATGCCTTTGGTTTGTTAACCTTGGCGAAAGCACTTAGTTGTTCGTAATTTTCTGTGGATGTAAGTATTGGAATTGTGGATTATTGAGCATTAAACCATCATTGGCTGCATTGTTTCGGTGTATTTTTCTTTTTTTATTGTCTAAGGTCATTGACCTGTTGGTTTTTTACATACATTAAGTGTAGCACACATGGCTGTCCACATGAACGGATGTCATTGTCAACACAACCATACTCTCTAATGGACTCACATTGATACTCTTTGCCAGGCCTACAAATACACTCCCTAACTACTTAGTTTGCCACACTGCAGTAATGCCCAGGTACTACATGCACCACAGGGGATATCCGGAGGTTCTATGGGCTAGGGCATGTGAATGTGTTTGACATCTGTTGGTATGCCAATGGGAGTTATACTGGAGTGACTGTGGTTGGGAGCATCATACCCAACACGCAGACACAAGGTGCCAGTACTGACATGCATGTGTGCTTTGCTTCATGGGTTTGTAGTGGCTGGCTGTGCAAGATGGCTGTACAAGGCTGGGTGAGGGGTAGTCCTTGGCATTGTGCCACCGACAATGGTGTGCAGTGTGGTACAGGGATGTAGTGTCTGCAATGTCCCACTCAGATAGGTATTGCATGAACTGCCCTGACATCCTGGTTACCATTGTGTATGGCCATAGCTTTGCAATGCATGCCATGTCTGTGTTTGATAGTTTTTGACATGGACATTGCTTGGGATGTGCATGTCCCACAATAATGTACAGTGACATGTACAGGTGTACCTGGTTTGGCTGGGACATGCTGTGTACACTGATTGTTATCCTTCGATATGCCAATACTGGCCTGGTGTGGCAGAACCTGCTTATAGTCAGCAGGTTGACCCTGCACCTGCATTGATAGCATGATACAGGTATTCCCTGGTGTCAGTGGCATTGGTCCATACTGGGCACATGTGTGTGGCATTGTATGACCTCTGTGGATCACATTTGATGGCACCACATATGTTGCAGGCATCCAGTGGGGAACATAGTGAAGGCACATTGTCCGCAGTGATGTGCCTATTGTACTTCTGTACAGGGTGCCATGTCTTCTGCAGCCCACTGCAATCACACCATGCCTACTATCTGTCATCAATGTGCAGGGTACTAGCAACATAGCGGGATATTCTAGGCAAGTGTGTTTGTGTATGACACATGGGTTCAGGACATATTCAGGGTACTAGTAAGGTTGCATACTTTGTTCACCAGGCCTTTTGCCAGATGTAGGGGTATGGCTTGCCAACACAGTCCCCTGGCTGACTGACATCTGTACTCTTCGTGAGGTGGGCATTGTGACATAAGATGGACACCATATAAGAAAACTACAAAATCTGCTTGCCAACATGTACAGTGGTTAGACACTCACAGCCACCTCCACACAGACTCTGACAGTCAAACACACACACATGCTATGTCCTGGAATCAAACCCCTATGTACCTAGTGTATCACACTACAGTAATATGCAGTTACAGCATGCGCTATGGTGAATACTGGGTTACAACACTCCTAGAGGTGTATTCCTAGGTGGCTGACATCAGCAGGATTGCCAAATGTGGGCATGTGAATTGTACAGAGTGTGCATACTCTAAAAAGCTTCCTCTTGTCTCAGGCAGACAGAGACACATTCACACACAGTTGGTTTCTCTTGGAATAAACCCCCTACCTAACTAGTTTATCACATTACAACAATACACAGTTACAGCATGCACTACAGCGAATACTAGGTTATAGCAGTCCTACAGGTGTATTCCTAGGTGGGTGACATCAGCAGGATTGCCAAAGGCGGTCATGTGAATTGTACAGAGTGTGAATACTCTAAAAAGCATTGTTCTTGTGTCAGGCAGACAGAGGCACACACACACACACACACACACACACACACACACACACACACACACACACACACACACACACACACACACACACAGTTGGCCTCTCTTGGAATGGAACCCCTACCTAACTAGTTTATCACACTACAGCATTCATCAGTTACGGCACATGTCATGGAGACTACTGGATTACAGCAGTCCCAGAGCTGTATTTGTAGGTGGATGACAACAGCAGGATTGCCAAGAAGGGCATTCCAAATGTACTGTGGGTTGTACGTGTCTGTTACCTGCATGTACCTGCTGCTTACTGTCATGAAAACACATTTACACCTGCTTACAACTGTCTTATGCAGTCCTAATTGACAGTATCAACAAGGCTTGCAGGTCTTGAACCCTGGACCATGCATACTGAGGTCACTGGACATACCACTAAGCCATCTGGGTTGTATACATGTTGCATGGTGTCTATAATGCACATCTTACCATAGGTATTCCACAGTACTGAAAATAAATGGGACAGTCCCTTTGTGTACATATGTGCAGTACTCTTGAATGTACTGTACTCCGTGAAACAACAAAGACAAGTCTACATCTGTACAACCGTCATAACTACATATATAGATGCACCTACGGGATGTGTATATACATGCACACACACGCATATATATGTATATATATATATATATATATATATATGTATATACATATATATATATCATATGGATATATATATATATATATATATATATATATATATATATATATATATATATATATATATGTATACACATCTGAATGCCCTTTGTGACACAGAAGGGTTCCAAAGGAACTTACGTGTACACAAAACAGAGGCATCACCTACGTTATAACATTTAAATCATAAGCAGTTCACCAGAGAAGGGATGGTTGTTATGTATGTGGAGTTTGGGGTAGGGAATGATGGCTATTGTAATCTACCCCGGGGATTGTGGAGTTAGGGTGGGGGAATGATGGGTATGGACCTACACCCCGGCGACCACTTCTGTGTCACTGCTCGACCGTGGGACAGGAAAATAGCATACCCAACCGTAGTCATGCTTGACCGTGTTTTCTTTACCATTCCTAACTATGTAATACTTTGTAGACACCGGTCACCACAGATGGCTACCATGGTGTGGTAAATGACATTACACATGTGTATGCCTGACTACAGGGTAGTCACCCACACACAAACATGCACACACATGCCAGTATTGCGCATACACGTCTTGCCTATGTAAAGGTAACTAGTACAGTGGTATGCAGTTGGGGTATGTGCCACAGAACCCATACACTTACACTTACCGATGCCACGTCTGAGCTGGGTGACATCACAGGACTGATTACTTGCAGTGGGGAGGGGGAAGAGAGAGGTTTAGTGGTTGACAAGGATAAAGGCCAGTGCAAAAGGATGTATCACTTTGGAATGCAGCAAAACCCGCTGCATGACAGGATGCCGACACATATACACACACAACCACACTCAGCCATTTGCTGACACACACATTCCGGCTTTCGATGAGACAGACACACACACACACACACACACACACACACACACACACGCACACACACACACACACACACACACACACACACACTCAGGCATTTGCTGTCACACACAAAAACACAGTTGCCAGTGGTGAGATTAGAACTCTTGCCTATCTAAGGCAAGTACTACGCAGTTATGAGACGCGCCACAAAGATTACACATTCCAAGGCAGTCAGATTGCCCTTCTTCAATTGAGCACAACAACAGGGAGACTGACAGTTATGAAGTATATAGCTGTAGACATGTGTGTTTAAAGTAGGTGTCCATTACAACCAGTATGCGCAAACCAGACACATCATCCACAGGTAGGCCTGAGAGGTATAGTTGTAACACAACAGGAACCTGAACCGGAGTATGGCCATCTGTGGAATGGACACCTGCTATCACTATACAGGGTTACAGTGGGCATGCTCATACACTTAGTAGCACATGGTCGTTTGGGATGCACTATGACTACAACTACACAAGGTTAAACTGGGCATGCTTATACACTTAGTAACAAAGGGCTTGTTGGATGCACTGACTCAAATTACACAAGGTGGCAGTGGGTACACTCATACACTTAGTAGCACATGGCTGTTTGGGATGCACTCCGATTCTAACCACTGAAGGCCACAGTGTGCATGCTCAAACACTTACATGTACAGAACACATTGTAATGGACTCCTATTGTAAACGCACACGTTTACAGCTAGGTACATTTTACCTGTCAGTATATATGCACATCATACTGGTTTACTACCCGATACCTGTATGTGGCCTGTAAATGATATATCTGTGTCTGTGCTGTGTGATACACATGCATACATGTACAAGAAGTACTGACATATATATGTTGCACATACACATTCATGCATGTGAGGACGTGACAGACAATAGGTTACCTGGGTCACACAGGCGGATGCTACCTACAGCATGTGTCACACACCTTGCTGCCCTGAAAGGCATACATTGATAGCAGGTTGTGGACAGTGGCATTATACGTGGAACAGTGGCATGTGCAAGCATAATGTGTGAGCCACCTTGTGTAATGGTAATGAGGTGCAGGTGACAAGATGACCTCTCCCGGCTGTGGTAGTAGTTGTCATTATTAGCAGGACCACTACCCTAAGTATATCTTACATTGGTCATATACACAAGTTATGCCGCTGTCCGTCACCTTACATGGAGCATGTGCTACCAAGCACATTAATGCCACGTGCAGTGATGTCATGGTATGGGTGGCAACTGCTAGACCAAAACAATGAGCCAATGTCCTGCTGTTATTATGAGGTCATCTAGTGTCTGTCATTCCAGGCTGTCATGACCAAATGACGAGCCTTCAACACAGAGCAAATGCATCCATGTTACACGTGTGTGTGGATAATACCTAGGTCGTATTTACCCATATAGCTGCATTCCAAGCCAAATGTCCTACACACAGAAGTAACACCCTAACACCTACATGACAATTGTATTGGATACCTATGCTAACCCATGCTAGATGTGTGGCTTTAGTAATCCATTAGCTCAATGTAGAACCTACAATGGGCAATACCGACATCTGTGCAGTGAGGAACACATGGCTGAGGGCTCTGTAGTGCACAAATGCACTACCACCATATAACTCAGATCCAGACATGTGGGCCATAACAGTAGTATGGACCATACCAGGTGGTGGTGTACACATATTCATAAAGACTACTCACATGTAAGGACCATTACTCTGACATAACACATCACAGATGAGTTAGGTACAGGTGACAGTGGCAAATGCCTAATTCTAGGTTGTATCCACATATACATCCACCACCTTGTTCCCAGACTACCAACACATATCCGTATGTGGTATGACATAGTATGGTAGACCACCAGATAACCCTCGATTGGTGGACTGTACCTAGGCCTACATCAACTGTGCAATGTACCCATGTACAGACATAGCTGCATAATGTGTTATGCAATGCAATAATACCACTGTTTGTAACCTGCTCAGTTGTACACATACCAGGGTCCACGGATGTTGGCAGCATTAACATGGTCGACTGTCGCTGTACACCAGTAACCGACACCCTCATGGTTGGATATATCCTAACCATACCTGCCCTGGATATGTACATCCCACCCTCATACAACATATATTACATTACCATAGCTTTCATTTACCTTTCTACATACAGGTGGCTACAGTCATTACACACATGCACATGGCAGATAGCATGCTAATAGTACATAAGGTTCGATATCTATGTTGACAGAGGTAATATCCCCTCTCCACTGGTCAACCATGACACCTATCATATCATACAACACCCCCTGTAGCATGTATGTCTTTAGACATGTCCACCTAATGCAGTACCTACAGACATACCCATATAACAGGACCATAGGACCTACACAAGGCCTGTATTGACAAACTCAGGGAAATCCAGCTCTGCACTGTATGTTCCTGAATAGTCACAGGTGATATGTTCATGACATGTACAGCCATGTGTGGCCACAGCTCCTACATATACCCCATGTCAACAACTACAAGCCATGCATGCTGTGTGCTGTCTGGACCTTAGCCTTAGTACACAATAGCCAGTACATGCTGGTGTGAGATGTTTACAAGCCACAGATGCTCGGCTATGTTTCACACATGGTGTGGGGAAGGTGTGGAATGTATCCTCTTGACCTGCTAGTTCATGTACTGATGTAGACAGCATACGTGTACATGTATTGCTGTTTGTGTATATTCCATGTGTGTGCAGTGTCTGATGTCTGAAGGTGATTGTTGTCTTAGTACATCATGCTGTTGCATTACAACCTCAACATTGCCAACTGTATATGGTGATATGCTCTAAGTACAGTAAGCCATACATGAGGTATGAACGGATGTTTAGACATGACTACTAAGTGGTGGGGCTTCTTTGCAGATTAATGATTACTGAGGACAGCTCACTGGTGTGTTATAACCAGTCCTACAATAAACTGTGTGCCTGCTAAGGTCAGGTTTTGTTAACTGAAGTGGAAGACAGACAATGTAGAATGCAGTAAGGGTGACACCGAAGGTAAACCCCATGACATCTGTAACAGTAATACCTCCCTTGTGCATATATTGTGCATATATCAGCACAGTTGTCATAGGAAAGAGTCAGTAAGCATTGTACCGGATGTGATAGTGCTGTACTGCTGTAGTACCTATCATGAGATAGCCATGTGTTTGATTCATAGTACTGGCACGTGTGGGTGCGTGCCCATATATGACACATATGGTTGGGAATACATCCCACATGCTATCGCTCTCCTGAACACTGTTAGAGACACCAGTACAGAGTGAAGTGTAGAAAGAAAACCATAGGCAGGTGATTAAACCATTCACATGTAAAGTGTCTGTATGTGTGTGACATAGGTGTATATATTTGTAAATGCTGGTGTGTGTGTGTGTGTGTGTGTGTGTGTGTGTGTGTGTGTGTGTGTGTGTGTGTGTGTGTGTGTGTATGGCTGTCCGGTTCCTGGAGTGAGGCTGTATGTTACCATAGTGGAATGTTAATGCCCCCTCCCCCCATCCACTCAAAGCAGTGTAGAATACCTGTTGATAATATCAATTGTAGATGGGCATACTAACCGCCTGTTAACATGTACGCCCTGGGTTGTGACCTGTTGTTACATAGCCTACTGATGGACCCCCCTCCCCACATACACTCATTGCACTTTAGTATCCCTGTCGATGTCCTCGATCTTAGGCCATTCCAACTATCTGCACATGTGTAATCTATGTGGGGCATCTTGTAATTGCGTAGTACTATAATGATGATGTGCACATAGGCAGGGGTTGACATCTGAACACTGGCAACTGTGTGTGTGTGTGTCAGAGTGTGTGTGTTACTGTGTCTGGAATCCCCGAGTGTGTGGGTGTGTCTGTGTTTGCATGCTGTCATGGCAGTGGGTGTTACTGCTTCCCAATGAGAAGCCACTATATCCACTGGCCTTTACCCTTGCCATCCAGCAGACCACACTTTTACCCACTCCGCGCTCCAGGTAACTATACCTGTGATGTCACCTACTATGGATGCGACAGCTCTGAACACAGTAGCTTACTACACAGCTATCATGCTCTTGGATCATTAGAACAGTAAACTTAATTGAAACATGGGTGAATATAACTGTGATGTGGAAGTTACATAGTGCATGCAGGTATTGTCATACTGACCTGTGGGTAGTCAACATGTACATATGAGACTCCCGCATACACCAACATCCCCCGGCACATGCAACTACACCTGAAAGAGGAAGGCAGAACGTCAGGATCAACATGCTTTTAGTGTTGTTACACATGATACATGCTGTCAAACGTACAAAATGCATTCCAAAACTGCAATAAATGTTATGTCTGCTGCCTATCAACACTACTCAACAATATTAATCTACAATTGTCTACCTAGTATGTTCACCCTGTGCATCAGACCATCCCTACACCAATGGTGTGGATGACAGGAATATGGCACAGGCATCATCATATGCACAGGGTGATAATGTTTGCCAGAGGCCTAGGCTGTGCCATTGGATGACATCATGCGTGTGTGCTAGGGCCTGTGATATCACTGGGTGTGTGTGGATGTTATGCGTGTGTGTGTTGAGGTGCCCTATGCTTGTTTCCAGTGTGTGTGTATGCATGCACACAGGTCTGGCATGAGGCTGGCCTCAATACTCCAACACACTTCTGCACGCCAATGATTAAGGTTGGTTAACCCGAAAGCTTTACCTATTTTATTAAAACTTTTTGACGTGCAGAAGTGCGTTGGAGTATTTTGGCAAGATTTACCAGTTTTTCTTTGACTTTTATGAGGCTGGCCTCCACAGGTGTAATATTGACAGCTGCAGACCGTACAAGGCAGGTGTCATAGTTCATGGTGTCTGGCCACGACCACATGACCTGCGCCTGCCAAAGGTTGCATGGAAACTACCAGGCAGAGGTCCAGATTGGGTACCGTCCAATGACACATGTCCACTGGAATTGTGTCCCTGTTGGGACAGTCCAGGACCATGTGCACATGGCCTGCTGCATCCTGTTGTGGAGTGCACAGCACCAGCAGCACTGCTGCTGCTACTGCCACTATGGGAGGGGGCATGGCCAGTAGCATATTCACGTAGACCTTCAACATGTGATGTAGCTGGCCTACATCCACGTGCCCGATGCCTCACTCCCACCAGATGTTCCAGCACAGACATTCCACGCACGAGGATTGACATTCCATGGTCAGGGATTCCCACCATGTCACCTAATCGTCTATCCAAAACATCTGCAAGATGATGGTGAGCATTTGCAAGTGCCTGGATGTTGTCGGGTAATGAATGGACAGCAGTCCTCTGAAGCCTTAGACCACCGCTATTGTGCCATTCAGCACGTGCCTGTGCCTCCATTACAGCCCAAAACATGCGTCTGGTGACACCAGCTGATGTGCTTTGTCCCGCAGGGGCATGTTGGCCAGTGGTCCTCCTACGAGCAGCTCTGGGCACATACCTGTGTGGGACATCACTTGTCTGTTGACTGGGAGCATGGTGTGCAGGCACACCTTTCATAGTGACCACACTTCCCTGTTTCATGCTACCACCTGCCACCTGTCCTTCCTCTATGGCCAGTGGTGATGGGGTATGTGCAGGCAGGGGAACTGTGTATGAGGATGAGGGGGAGACAGGTGGAATGGCAACCAATGGCACAGATTCAGCCCCTGATAACCTTGCCTGTGCCTCAATCATACTATCATCATCACTGTTAAAGTCTGTGGTGACACTAACATCAGGCGGACCGCAGGAGGGCAATGCATCTACATCAACACCTGTGAGGGGAAGACAAGAACTGTACATTACAAGTTTCACCAGACACACACACACACACACACACACACACACACACACACAGACACACACACACACACACACACACACACACACACACACACACACACACACACACACACACACACACACACACACACACACACACACACACACACACACACCGACAGAGACACACACACACAGACAGAGACACACACACACACACACACACACACACACACACACACACACACACACACACACACACACACACACACAGGCACAGGCACATACAGACACGGGCACACACAGACACACACAGACACATACTGACATACATGCTGCATGCACGTGATATGGCAGATGGCATTCAGCTTAGACAATTATAGTTTCAGCTTAGGAAATTATAGTGGTAGTCATCGTACATCCCTGAGTTGCACACAACAGCATGCATGTGGTTTAGCAGACGGCGTGCACCTTACATAATTATAGTGGTGGTTAGCATACATATCCGTATTGCACCTTTTGTGTTAGTAGCACATGCTCCATATCTGCAACATAATGCATGCACTTTGCACCATTTCACTACACTACCATGCTGTGTGCAACATACACCACATGTTAACAGACCATCACCGACCTTTGTACATCTGCCACTGATGCTTTGTGTTGACCACCACCCCTATGTTTGAGGACATGAGCAGTAGGGTATGTCCACTGCATACTATGTTTGCCTGAGCCCTAGATTGCATATCTCCCCCAAAGCATTGCATGTCTGTTCAACATTATTCCGCCTACCCCTGAGCTGAGTCTAGACATTGTGCATGTGGCTGTACACGCATGTTTGACATGGCTGTCCCTACTTTGCAATGGTGCCACAGACCAGCACAGGTTTACAGTACACCAGCCTGCTGTGTGGCATATGACCTTGCCAATAACATGTAGTATGATATGTTTTCTGCTGGCGTGTTGACTGACATGCATACATGTGGAACACAATGGTGTCTTTTCCAATCTACAGTACGGTAATGGTGTCCCAATGCAGGGACATGTTATGCTAACATGGGCCTTCAGCTGATGCAGTGTTGTCTGTCCACCCTACAAATATGCAGGGACATACTGCACATTGAGCTGATGTGGAAAGCCATTGCAGGGCATCATGTGGCTTCACAATTACTATACAGTGTGAGCTACTGACATGGTTCATAGCCATGACTATGTTCAAATACAATACATATCTAATGTGGAATGTGACCCATGTCACCGAGGTGTATACACAAAATACCCTAATGTGGAATGTGTGACACAGGTCACAGAAGGGTATATGGATGATACCCCTGCACATCTGCAACCATATTACTGATACCTGCCAACTATGCCCACACATGGCTAATGTACGAGTTCTCTATGTCAAACATGCCATCTGTGTACCTCACACACATGCAGAGCAGGCATGACAGTGATGTCTGACACCAGCAAGGTGAATCTACTGTATCTGTGGCTTGATGTGGATGTATGTGTATGTTGTGCAACATATGTATGTATTTGGATACTGTATAGGTGTATGCTTCCATGTCATGACACACTCCAGATGTTCAAGACATGTTTTGTGGTGGTTTCATGTTATGCCTACACAAGCTGTGCACAGGCCTGTATGATGTTTAGTGTTTCACATCTGCAATATCACCATTACACAAAGTCCATAGTTGTATTGTGTTGAGCCAATATGCAACAGGATGTACACACATGTGCATCACTTCTACCGTGTGCTTTGCTTCATGTCTCTGGCCATCCTCCATGGCCATGTGTACACATGTGCAGTCCAATGGTTGTGATGGCCATCTTATTTCACATGTCAGTGTTATCCCATATGACATACACCCATAGATGTCATATGCTTCACTGAAGACAGGGTTATGCAGACAAAGAGTGATATGTATGGGATGTGGGACATGTTTTGCAGGATAGTTGAGCAGTGTTGCAGGCAGCCCACTACATGTCATGGACATGTCTGATAGCACATGACAGTGTGTGACATTCATAGCAAGGGTATACTCCACAAGGGTGTATCCTGTGGGCCGGGCATATTCCAGCTCCAACATATTTAGTGTGTGTGCACAGATATGCTCTCTGTACAGTACTGTTCATATTCCCAGCATGTGTAATGCTGATATGTAGTACCTGTCCCTACAGTGGAACACACCTCCACCATTGTATTCACTGTTGTCCACACATCTGGCAATGACAGTTTGGAAGGTTTAGTGTAGGTGTTTCATATAGTCTACAATTGTTTCACATATGTAAACCATGTGATGCATTGCAGGTCTGACCAATGTACATTACCAGGACCACCATACTTTATGTGTATGTGTATTATGGCAGATAGCATGCTATTAATATGTTCCATGCAGTATCAAGCCTGGTAAATAATAACAATCTCACCTGACACAGGTTGCTGTCTCTGCAAAATGCCAGAGGTACCTAGACAGGGGTGTCACAGCAGTAAGATTATCCACACCTGTGTGGTAGCTACAGGGTGCAATGTCTATGTTAGCACATAAGCCAGTACAATACACTATACTATGGAGTATGCACATCTAGGCATACATAGAGTAGCAGACTATAGTATGTGGTATGTGTGCATACATGCCTTGCATATGATGTTACATTACATATTGTACAGTAACACATGCAACTATGTGATATATGGTTGTGTTTTATGTGCGGTAGTGACTTACCAGGCAACTTCAGGCTCAGTGGTTGAGAGACACCCACCTCCACAATACCAGCTAACCCTTGTGGATGGAGGACTGCAGGTGTCCACAGGTTGGCCAGTAGTTCCTCGGTACATGTGAGTGGGGGCTGGCTGAGTAGCCTCCCACCTGTTGCACCTTCTTCCCTGGCGATTGCATTTGCACGCTGTTTCGCTCATCTTATCTGGTCAGTGCAGTGTCGGCGCACCTGACGATAGGTGCGATTATGACCACTAACATCATTTACCCTCCTGCAGAGTTCCTCCTTCAGGGCATCCCACTGCTGTGCATCCTGTGGCACATGGCTGAAGAGCATTGTGTAGTTGTCGAGGAGGTATGGGATGAGGACCTCATCCTCCAAGCAGCTGTATGGTGGAAGTCAGCTACAGGGCATACCTGGAAGACATAATGATGGAGACAGATCACAGTAATTCACAAAGAAGTACATCAGTACAGCTGAACATGCATGTGTATCACATTTATTAAGTTTACAAATACGTCTTTGTAGATCTAGATGTCACTAACACCACTAACATGTATAAGTCACACACATTTGACACCTACTGGTGATGTGAAGTTATCACCATATGTGTGTGCATGTGTGTGTGTGTGTGTGTGTGTGTGTGTGTGTGTGTGTGTGTGTGTGTGTGTGTGTGTGTGTGTGTGTGTGTGTTATGTGATGACATTTTTCATACACCATGTGGATGCTGCCTTGACGTGGCCATGTCTGTTTGCATGTAGTGGTGTCTTTACCTATCAGCACATGCCTGGATGTGTTCACATTAATGCAATCAACCTTAGTACTGTGTATATGCCACATATATAGTCATACATAGCCGTTAGGGACATGACCTGTGACCCTGCAGACTTGCAAGCATGTATGTGTTTTGCCATATACATCTACATGGCACTGTACAACTGTGTAGCATCCTGCCATGTATTACCTGTATTGCACATGGGACAATAGCTAGCCTGATGGTATTTGCAGGGTTGGATATCAACTATGGCATGTATGGTCATAGTGATGTGGTGGGCTATATGCCCTGGGCCATTTAAGAGCCTAGGCAGACAGGTTACCTAGCTGTAGGCAACATACAGGTAATATTCAATGGCCCATTCAAGCAGTGCCATAGAACCAATACTCATGGTTACTGATATGTTTGGCATGCAGTCATCACACCATGTCACAGAGAGGGGCGATGTGCAGCTTCACTAGACAGGGATGCATAGTATGGCAAGAGTATGTTAAGTGTATGGGACAGGGATCTGTCAGGCATGTTGTGATCCTTGTACTAAAAAGGTGGATGTCCATGATGTATGTGTTTACTTGGGATCAGGATGTGTTAAATGTAGCATATCCAACGCCTCTGGGTTGGACATGGCTTTATTCAGGGTAGGTTGCATGTTACATAGTGTAGCTAGGGATTGTGAAAGGCAGTGTAGGCCATCTACACATGGGCAATAACCCTTAAAGGAAATATGTGACCTATTATGGGTCACATGGGTGTTGAGTATGGCTGAGCAGTTATCTCTATATTCCTGGATGGCACCATGTCATGATTAGGGGTGCCACATATGACTATCTGTCTTTTGTGGTGACATAACTATCAAAGGGAAGTACTGTCCAGCTGTATCTCATACACACAGTTGCCATTATGTTGCCCGCTGCCTAGGTGGTAGTTAATGGGTACAGGGATTGTAACATAGAGGATGACAATGCAATACTTAGCTGCCAGAATGTGGCCACACATCACACACCACACATCTGACACACTAAGGTCCTTCTTTATGTTGAACACAGCACACAATGAGTTGACTATTGCTCCTAGTTCATAGTCATTTGCAGACATCAATAGGCTGATGCCTTCTCTGTTAATCTATGTGGTATAGATACCAAAGAGGGGAAGTACCAGGAATGACCCCTGTATTACTGTGGATGGCATTGGTTTGATGTGCGTGTATTCGTCGGACACCTTCTGTAGTGTGGGTTCTGCCAACAGTCCAGTTGCCAACCACTCCTATGACATAGGTATATACACCTAGTTTACTGAGTGTAGCTGGAACACAGTATGGGTGATGGTATCCTATGACCTGGCAAGGTCAGGATATGCAGTGTGAATCAACCCTATTGTCATCTACATCTGCACCGAGTACATCAATTACATTGACCATGGTTCATGGCCGTACAGACCAGACTCAGCAGGGTAGGTGTGCACTATGTCCCATTTTCAATGGTGTCTCCCCATTTGTGGGGTGTGATAAATGTTGCTGTGCACCATTTGGTGTGTACATAGCTTGACATGGAGCTATGATTGAAAATGATGAGTATGTGGATAGCTGAATGTTCTTACATTTGTGTAGGATACACCCTCGGATGTTGACAGGTCCCATGAAAGCTGTATGTATGGCATTTGAGAGTGCAGCTTGTACCTGCATAGTCGTTAGTACATGGGCCCTGTACTGTACATGGATATATTACTAAGTGTACCTGTTGGGGGTGGAGGGGTGGAAGTGGGTTTAGGTTCTCTGAGACCCTATCAGGATGAGCGGGTGCTATTTCTGTAGGTGCAGTACTTCCCATGCCATAGTGATGTGCAGCATGGCAGGTCTTGTCGTTGCCATCACGATTAATGACACAGCTATATAATGCTCTGTGCTTGGCCTCATAATATGTGGCTGATTGGTTTCACAGTAGCTTTACATGGTTTCATATGGTGTATCTGAATCTTACTGAGGCTGACCAGGGAACACCTACACTCATGTGTGTTCACTCTAGCAACAGTTACTACCTTCTGTGGTATAGTTTAAAGCATGGTACCACCAGTTTGCCTACTTGTTTGTATTGGGTTGACTCATGGTTCTGTTTCAATGGCACACTCACTGCACATATGTGACTGCTTAAGGTTCATCTGTGTAGTAATCAACATTTGCACATGCATTGTCCATCTGCATGGGTGCCATGGCACTCACCACTCTGCTCTTAGGGAACATAACATTGGCATTGGGGACTAACTATGTGTAGCATACTGTTAGCCCTGTTTGTGTGACTACTGTGATCCGGGTAAGTGGGGTCAATGGAATCCAACATGCAATGAGCACAAGTGTTGGTACATGAGGAGTCTTAATAGTTCATAATGGAATAGTTGAGAGTAACCAATAGTATGGTTCTGTCTCCAGCCTAATCATCCCCATTACAGCACATTATGGCAGTTGGGAAGTCCGCGGCCTGGTGGGTGATCTGTCTCAAGGTGCATTTTAAATTCCATTGTGGCACAAGGGTAGTTGCTCAGCATAATGCATCTGGTGTTATGTAAGTGCAATTAGCATGGGGGTGTACATATCCTTAAGGAATATGGACACACCTACGGCCCATGTGTTCCAGTAAAGGATAATGGACAAAAGGTGAGGTATGTGTTATAACATGGTCATGCATGTGTGCTCTCTAGAGCGTTGAGACATGTCTCAGCCACTGCACAGATATGTACTCCATGTTAGGGATTGACATATGTGTGTCCTTATAGTGTTTCTGACATGTATCGTTGTGTAGCTAGACCCACAGTGCATTGCTTGGCTGTCCCTGTAATAGCAGTGGACCCTCACCTGAACTGTGCATGATGAAGGCACTATAGGGGAAGCATGAGCCCTAGGCTATATCCAGATTCCCAGGGGTGACAGGTGCAGGCCCTGTCTGGGAAAGCATCATGGTCTGTCAACCATGTTATCCCAGAATGACAGATACTGGTTACCCTGCGACATGCACCACTACACTAAACAATTGTGGAATACAATCCTTTTGTCCCTGTACTGCAGTATCATTCTGGCCAATGGCAGAATGCTACCCAGGCCTTGGGACATACCTGCATGGCATACAAGACCTGACAGTTCCTACATGTGTTTCCATGCTGTCCAGGCTACTGCATCACACGTCCTACACAACAAGTTTGAATATGCCAGAGCCATGTGTATAGATCAATAGGTGGTCTGAGTGTATGAGTATGTGGCTAATCATGTCAGACAGGCAGCTGACAGTATGTATGCCCTCGTATAGTTCAGTGTGTAACATAGTGCAAGAGTTTGCACTCACAAATGAGTACTGTTGGGCATGTTTCAGTCATGTGTTTAGAGGTGTGGCACAATTATGCAAACCAAGGCATACAGTTTGTGTATTTTGGTGTCTGTCTCTTCCTGCTTGGTGGGTCATTTGTTTGGCCAGATACTTAGACACATCTGTGAATGTGTGTGATCTCTGGTAGTGTGTGTGGGTGTCCTTAATTGTGTTTTGGTAAGGGTATGTGTTGGTTGTGTTGATGAGCTGCATGTGTTAACCTACACCTCATGACTGTCCAGTCCAGTCATGGCTGTTGACTGGGCTGCCGTCCAGCTTACCCCTGTAGCTGCATCCCAGACAATGTGTGGGGTGTGGTGTTAGGTGGGTCTGGCAGTGTACATGGCATAGAGATTACATTTCCCCAGGATGGCCACATACACAAAGCTGACATTAGTAAACACCAGTAGCTGACTAGTGGACATGCCTGTATGAGCAGTCAGTACTACAAGTACCAAGTACTGTATTTAGTTTACGTATTGCCTATGAAGATGTTATAGACAGTGATGCTCACATGTAATTATTTGTGTTATGGACGTGACAACAGTGGGTATTATGGAAACATTGTAGCTATCCTTGGTAGCAAACCTCCTCTGAGGAGCGCATCACATCCTGTTAGTTGATTACAGATGATGCATGTGTCTACAGGTCTGTTTCCTTCTCTGTGTATATACTCACATATCCACCAGGACCATGAGCTCTGTTGGGCACAGACACCTACCCCCCAAACAGAGTCATGTATCTATAGGCTCAGATGCCACTATCAACATGATCAGGATATAATCAGATAGTGTGAGCCATCACCTATGATGCGGCTATTACACATGGACAGCTGTCTCCCACATCTTACACTCCTACTGCAGATGTTACAGTGTAGTTAAAGACGATGTGCAACCTGTTCCATTACCAGTGCTGTGCACTACCTTACATACAGTATATGCAGGCAGCTGTTAGGTTGGGCTACACAAACCTGGTAGTTCAACCAGTGTGTCTGTACTCTCAATATCCACTCTATGTAGGTGTGCACACAGCCATTTGGCCCAGCCCTGTAACAAGGGTCACTACTCATTTGCATAACATGTACACATGCACAGCTGTTATTGCTTGCAAACGATAGTAGAGAGGTGGATATTACATGTGTTATGTACATGGATAGTTACCTGGTTCTTCCAATTATCTTTGCTATCATGCTGCTAACCTGTTAGATGAATGCTAATGCTATGTATCCTGTCATTGAGTATTGTAATTGCCAATAGATATAACTACTGTTTGCATAACATAACTGAACTGCTATGCAGAATAGAATACAGATCTGCCTAGAATACTGTACATTACACAGTTATTGGCACAATATCCCACAATGCACACCATATTTGCATGGTAAGCCCACCTTTAACATGTTCATCTTACTTATACACCCATACATATGTCGACTGTTACAATATAATAACATATACTATCCCCTGTTATAGCACATACTTGTTGGACCAGTCCTGACACTGACAGTGGCTGGAAGCAAAATGGTGGATTCCAAGCCCTTAGCATACCTTGTGGTGTATATGGAGTGTGCCGTGTGACCTACAGCAGTACACACATAGAATACTACAAGCATTACTACTGCTCAACAATACATCACTACAAGATAGCTATTTCCACTATATGCATTGATTACACTGTAATTCCTACAATACAGATACTACATACACAGACATACTACATGTTATACATACCGTCTTAGTAATCGGAGGTGTTATTAACTAGTGCACTACTCATTTTCTGTTTATCTTTCCATGTTTTGTACTGTCCTACAGGTAGATACAGATGGTTTGGATGTGTGACAAAGTAACGTTTTATAGTTACAGATCAGTGACATGTGCTATCCTGATGGTCAATTGGTGTTCCTGTCCAGTTTGACAGCTGCAAGACCTGTTGGGGCAATTGAATGGTGTTGAATTGCCACATTAACATGCCCTCTTTGATCACTAAGTGCCCCTATCACCCTCCCCAACCCCAGTCTTCAGCAGCTTCCAGCAACTCTGCCTGGAATTGCTTCATTGGCTATGCTTGACAGAGGCTCAGTTACTTCATCAATGGCATGGGGAAGGCCTACACACTGTTGCTATGCTTCTAATTGCCCTTGGGCAGATAGGTAGGATGCTATCTGTGAACCTCTAATGTGCAGGCCATCACAGCCATAATATGTGAATAAACGGACCTTCAGAACACGATATACAGTGTGAACTCACCATGTAGTCAGGAAACAGTTGAGTACAGCAAGAACTTACGGAACACTGATACTTAGTCACTCCAAAAGCCTATCTTGGAAGCTAGAAGACTTGTATAACTTTAAGGCATTCTACTGCTTACCAGTAGGTTACCTACAGGGTAGATGTCAAACAGGCAGATATGGGGAACATGCATGCAATGATACCATACTGGCCTATGTGTCAGTCTTATGCTTTGGAATACTGGCCAAGGCTATTAGCGCCCCCATGGGGCCTTATTTAGGTGAGTCTCAAAGGTGAATACCAGCTCCGTAAACAGCACAATAGCAGATTCAATGAGGATTATGCTACTCAACACCAGGGGTTGTGATCACAACATGCATGCACTCACAGCACTCCTCAGGATGGACAACATCAACATCCGTGCATTAACTGAAATCTGTCTTAAGGATCCTGAGAGCACACCAGCACTACAAGTCTACACCCCATACCACACATTTCAGCCACAGAACGTGGACTGACAGACATGGAGGGGCTGTATCCATATTCATCGGGGATACCTACACCTCCAGGTTAGTGGGGCAGCATGATACCTCTGTATTCATCCATGTGCAGCTAACATCAGCCACAACTGCAGTGTAGAATGTGGCCTGCTATGGATCACCCTCCATGA
The DNA here is from genome assembly GCF_019279795.1 of Protopterus annectens. NCBI lineage: Eukaryota > Metazoa > Chordata > Ceratodontiformes > Protopteridae > Protopterus > Protopterus annectens. The sequence continues at coordinate 1,465,127,986 of NC_056743.1, forward strand.
CCCAGTATGGATCACCCTCCATGACCCAGAGCCTCCACTCCACCTACTTGGAGACAGTGGAGAACACGACAGTCCTAACGCACACCCCGGCATTGGTCGATGTCAACCACCATACCATTAACTGGGAAATGTATTCCGGTACTCACTTCCAGGACCAGAGCTTCCTGGAATGTATCATCATATGTCCTGTATCAGATGGTAACTTCCCTAATGTGGGGTGGAAGCTGCTAGATGTGGTCATCACCAACATGGGCAACAGGTGCACTTCAGCATAGGTTAACTGATCACTGGTTAGATCTGACCATGAACTATTCACTGTTTCCACACCCTAGCATCTCCCCCACTCATGGATACCACATTGTATACCTTTCCTACAGCTATATTTACACTACTAGTGACAGGGGTGGGGGATTTCACAGCCCCCACACTAAGGGGAAACACTGCTCAAGATAAGGACAGATTTACATATGCAGTCTATAAGCACCTACATGGATGTAGGGATCATGCCATCACTGGTAAACCAAGACTCACTCCTGCTAGACAAGGACACTGGTCTGGTGGACCTCTGCAATAAACAGGTTATACTACAGAAGTGGGACAGTGTTCCAGACACACAGCAAATCTCACGAAGGGCAGACATCCGTGACCACTATTAGTATAATATGTAGGCCCTTCGTGTCGTCATCCAAGGCTAACAGCAGCAGGAGAATACGCAAGGATTCAACAGATAACCACAAAGCCTTCTTTGGCTATGTCAAGGATCTACATGGTGACACACAGATTTGCACTGTGCCGGTGAAATATATCACAAATTATGCCGACCCTACTGATATCACCAACATTCTTGCAGATATATTCGGTGCATACTTCATCCCCTAAAGAGCCCACTACACTATCCGAAAGGTACAGTATCCCACACACCCAGAGATGCACAGGAGGAAATGGCCCTCTCTAACAGCAGACCACAGCATCAATGGAGGCAGATGTTGTCCCAGACTGCATCTTGCAAACTGTACAAGACGATCTGCCCCCCCACCTAAGTAAGCATTCCTACCTCAACCTCTCCACAGGCTACATGCCCATACAATGGCACGTGGCAACAGTTATTCCACTCCATCAAGGTGAAATCACAACTGACCATGGTAACTACTACTCCATAAGCCTGACTACCCTGGTCTGCAATGGTATGGTTTGCATCCTCATGGCACTCATTAACAATGACACTGGTAACCTTCGAACACGTGCCCAACCCAGGTCAGCTTGGTTGAGTGCAGTTCATGCCTACTGAACCTGTTTGATGTCTTACCTATAGTCATCAAGACATTAGATGATGGGGGAGGTGGTTCACACTTACTACCTGGACCTCACCAAGGCTTTTGACACCATGTCCCACTCAGGTATTATTGATAAACACACCAGCCTGTACATTCATCCATACATCACAGGTTGGTTTGCCAACGGCCTAACACACAGAACCCACATGGTATGACTAGCGGTCTCCAGGCCCAACTCTTGAACAAGTAAATCCAAACAAGGATTCCAGGCCCAACTCTTGAACAGTCGCAACTGGTGTCCCAAAGGACTCAGTCCTGGGAGCCCTGCTGTTTGGCATATACGTCTCAGATGTTCAGGCAAACACAGGTGGACTGTGGCAGACCATGTCTGGCAATCACTGCAAACTGTGAGCCATAACTGACAGTCCAGCTGACACAGATATCCCTCAAGGGGCCTCATGGAGAATGTCACAGGGTTCAAACGTCATGGCCTCCAGCCAAGTGCCACTAACCACATGGACATTCTATTCTGGAATTGGCACCCACATATTCACACATGAGTGGCAGCCACTTTAATACAGATGAGGTAATGGGGTATCTGGGGACTAAGGTAGATAGTGATCTCCCCTTTGACAATCACATCTCCACAGTAGTTAGGACATCCTTCTATGTAGGCCATCTGATTACTAAAGGATTCCCATCTAGACATACTGGGGTTATAGTGCCCCTTAACTCATCACTCATCAGTCCCATCATAGGGTATAATAACCCATGTGGGAAGTACCTCAGAGGACACGTCCAACAGCTGGGGGGTCCACGAATGTATCTCACCAAGGGGAATATTGGCCTCCAACATATGGTCTATGCAGACGGACTGAATGAAATCCTGCTTTACTCAGTGGCATCTCATTTAGTCAGAGATGATCTCCGCTGACCAACACAGCCATGTCAACCTGCAGATTGATGGATATGCTCCACTTATGGGAATCCATGTCACAGTAACCACACACTGTAGTGAGATGACCTTGCCACAGTAATAACTAGAAGATGCTGGAGGGACAGCTTTCTGTCACAGACACTCCCCATACTTTGGAACAACATCCCTAACTACATTATACAGAGCCTCTCACTAACACTCTGCAAGAGAAACCTTGAAGGGTGGATGGGGAAGAGTAGATGCACCCCTGGGATCCCGCCATTGGTTCTGCTCCACAGAGGGATGGTTAATGAATCACTGGGGTGGCAAACACTGACACATTTTGTCTGGCCTTATGAATGGCCTTGGGCAGATGGCCAAGTACCTAACTATGAATCTATACATACAGTATCTGAATATGCTGATAGCTTAACTTATTGTTCAGGTGTTGACTTAACTTGTGTCAATGGCTGTTGTGTGTGCAGTAGTTGAGGGCTGCCTATGCTGGATGCCAACAGTAGACTGCCTATACATGACAATTTACAGGTAGTCTTGTGTGTGTGCCATCCATTTTTATTGTGTGTACAGGTGGAGAAAGGTGTCAGTCCCTAGGTGCCTACACTGTCAGTGCGTGTGCTATACATGCCCTCTTTGTCAAGGCATGAGCATACTGGGCATGCCTCCTTCTGCCTACTGAGGCTGGCTCAGGGTGTTCATGGTCTGAGTACCTCTCTACCTGTGGGGCCCTTGGAAATGGTGGTGGGCTATGATGGCCTTCACCATTCTGTCCCTGCTGCAGCTGTTTCCGCAGGACCATATTGTGTAACATGGCACTCACTATGAAGATGTGGGCACATGTGCCTGGAGAGTACTGCAAGGCTCCACCAGATATGTCCAAGCAATGGAACCATGATTTCAGCATTCCAAACACACACTCTATGATGATTCTAGTTTGTGCGTGTGCCTCATTATGGCATTCCTGCATGGGTGTGTGTGCATTTCTGATGGGGGTCATCATCCACGGTTCCAGTCCATAGCCAGCATCCCCCACCAGGTGGCCATTTGTGATGTCCTCCCTGGCAAATAACCGATACAGCTGTGAGGCATGCCAGATGTGGGAGTTGTGATAGCTTCCAGGGCTGCCAGCACACACATCCATGATAATGCCCTGGGCATTGCACACGACCTGGCAGTTGATGGAGGGGTATCCTTTGTGGTTTATGTAGTGCCTACCCTGCTCACTGGGTGGTGACTTGATGTGTATGTGCGTGCAGTCTATTGCACCCAGTACCTCTGGGTATTTTGCCACACGGTGGTAGAGACACATATTGCTGGCCAACTCCTCCGGCATTCGGGGGAAGTATATGTGCTCATTGGTATGTGGTAACATGGCATTCAGGAACTTGTGTAGTACCCTGGATGCTGATGCCTGTGAGATACCCATGATATCCCCAGTTGGTGTTTGAAAGGTACCTGTAGCTAGTATTCTTAGGCTTACACATACCTTCGTATCCACTGGGATGGGTTCCCCTCTGTTTGTTCTGGCTCTGAGGCATGGCTGGCACAGCTCCACAAGTTGCTGTAGACTGTCCCTATCCACCCTGTAATGCTCTACTATCTCCAGATCATGTAGCCCCTGATAGGTTATCCTGGGTCTGAACACTCTCTTCATCCTCTGGTGCCTGCGATGGTCATGTGCGTCATCTTCCACACCACCTTCAGTCTCCAACATATGCTGGTGGATCAAAGCTATAGCAGCCCCTAACATGTACATATTAAAAGTTCCCCATCTGTATATGCCACTGGTGCTGAGTGTATGGGAATACACAAATGTGTGTGAGGTGATTTCCCACTTTATAGTATTGGGCTATGGCTGCTGCTGATGTAAGTGGGTGTGTATGAACTATTACAGCTACTGCATGTCTTAATTATGGGTTTTGCAATGAGTACTGTAAGTGTGGGGTCTTTACTGTGGAGATCTGCTTGCCTGCCTTGGTTAATCTGTTGCCCATTAATTCCCTTTTAGACCTGGATCCCCTCCCATTATCAGGCATGCATCCACCTGCTGTCTTTCTTGTTTTGTACTTTCCCTACCCAGTCATGGCGAAATGTGCCTTGTAGTTGATATACTGCATATTGCCTTTGTTCTGCTTTGACACTTTGCTGTTTTCTTTGCAGTACAGCCCCTCCCCTTCCCTGTTTTGCAGGTAGCTGCTTGCATCCTTGTTAGCTGTTGTCAATGGCCCACTGTAGGCTCCTAGGTGTTAATTAGTCATTTGTACTCCAATTTCACCGCTGCAGCATTTCCTTATCACTTTTCTATATCCTTCCTGTTTTAGCTGCAGTGTGCGATGCACATACCCATTTACCGGGTTTACGCTCGTTTTCATCTCCGTTCACATGCATACTCAGGTATCTTGTGTACTCTCAGCTAAGCATAGCTATGGGCAATTCGACACACCCCTATCCTGCAGTTTTGCCTAGCTAGGAGCAGACTGGTTTAACAATGCTCCAATGTGCTTTCAGCAATGGCGGCACACCCCTCTCTTGATGTCATCTTTATCTCAAGGGCTCACCTCAGTGTTATAAAGCTAGGCTGTTTTGTGCATCCTTACACCAGCGGGAAATCTGTGATTCATTATTACTCCTCTCATTTGCATGGCATTGCCTACTAATTTCTAGCTACTGCGCATAACACTGTCACTGCCCCTTAGCAACCCTTGCTCCATGAGTATGGTGCAGCATGCCTGCCATTGACTATTATGGGGAAATCGTGATATGTGTTTCATTGCAGTTTTAGTCTATATTTTTATATATTCCTTGCGATCCTCTTTGCACACCACTGCTCTGCGCTTCCACGTTGCGATAGTGCGACTATATATATTTAATGTTCATTTTATATTTTGTACATTTTTTTTATGCCAATGGCTATATATTTAGCCATTGGCATATGTTAACATTATAATATATGTGTTTGGTCAGCTGTCATGGCTCCGATTTTATGTTTGCAAAAATGTAAACCGTTTTCTACGGTTTATATTTCTGCTTGCTTACACTATGCCTGCACCACTTCCTGAATCGCTAGATACCTTCATTTGCATGCTACACTGCTGCACATTGGGTAATTAGCATACAAGGCTCAGGAGTTGTGCAAGCGTAGTGTATGCAGGTAGTGCACATGGAAACAGCTCGTACCGGAATCACTCGGCAGCCATATTTGGTGTTAGATCGCCGACGTTACACCTGCACCTAGCGCAAGCTTCATGAATCCCAGGGATAATAATGTCAGTTGCTATACCATGAGCAAAATATATATGTATTTGTTTATTTCATTAAATACCACATACTGTTTGCATTGTTTTAAAAGAATTGTTGTCTAAACTGTTGCTTCTTGAATTATTTTCCAGGAAGATAACCGTACAATGGAATGGATAAAGATGAAACAAAAAACAGAAGACATGGACAACTCTAAAAATCTTTGAAATATAAACATAAGCATTTGTCTGACTGTTTATACAGAGTTACAGTTAAATAATATTTATATGGCTTATGCATAATTGTAGTATTACCTGTTTGGTACTGAAAGTTCTAGTAAGTATGACAAGTGCTTTAATCTCAGTAAAATGCATCCATCTAGTTATCTGCATTGCTTTACTGATTAAAATTAAAAACAAAATATGAACTTCTGCATTGCAGGAATAGTCAGTATATTTTCCTTTAGCACTGCTTTGTGTGGACACTAACATAATTCAGTTTCAGCATCAACCAGACGTTTCTTGTCAGGACGATAATTTATATACTCAATAATTCAATTTAAACTAATTTTATGTTTTATATTTCTGTGGAATTATTATTTCACTTTTACAGAGTTAAAATTTAAAATTGTATTCTTGTTCACATATAGTTTAATGGGTGAATTCAGTATACTTCTCTCAGTATTTCCAGTAATTACTGACACATATACAAACTGGAAAATATTTAGTCTCCTCAAAAGTCTGAGACTTGAAAATCCTGCAGTGCTGAAAAAAATGCAATTGTTAAACAAATGCAGTGGACTGTTTTAATGCAGTGCAATACTGCTGAACTGCTTGAATATGACTGAAATGTCACCATAGCTCTCAGTCAATCAGGGACACATAGCAACAGGCTTATGGGCAACATTAAAAAGTAGCAGATACAGTCATGGACAATTTTAAAATAATGCCACCATTATTCTGTGACACTGACATAAAATATGTGATTGTACGTTATTATACATATTCTGTAGGAACATGCCTGTACAACTGTAATGATTTGTCATTAACGTATAAAGGGATTTCAGCACACCTTCCTCAAAAATGACCATACATAATATAACAGAGATGGTCATTATTTGGTTACAATTTTAGAGAACAAGTTTGTGCAATCTTTACAAAATATTGATAGAATCATAATGGTATCTTTAGCAGGAGAAACAGGATGGCATGTACAGACGATGAGAAGTAGGAGTGGGTTATGTGTTTATTGTAGTTGTGCTTTAGAGGTCTGGAGGTGTGTTCTAGCAGCAGGTAGCAATTTTTTAGTTTATAGTAGATGTTCCTTCAGGAGTTATTAGAATTAAAAAAATACTTCTGCCATGTAGAGGGGGATGCAAGGTAATATTATCCTGGCCCATTGCATGTGCAGAGCCAGGTGTTTGTAAAGTAAGTTTTGAGTTTTTTTTTTTTTAATTTGGAGGTGTTTTCTACTTATCTGATATAGTCAGGTAGTGCATTCCACATTTTTGCTACATGACTGGAGTAAAGTGAACCCTCAGGAGTGTTTTTGCTTTTGGTAATTGTAAGTAGGATTTTATTGGTACAACAGAGTGAATTATTGATATAAGGTGCTATTATGTTTTGAATGACTGGTGTCTTATGAGGATGGTGAAGTACTTTGTGAGTCAGTGTCAGTTGATTATAAACAAGTGTGTGAAGAAGCTCTAACCAGGAGAGTTTTTTTAGTGAGAGACAATGTTGAGTCCTATATTTAGAGTCAGTTGTTCATAGGTTTATAGGTGTGTACTAGGCTAATGGCCCTGGAGCCTTTACAAGCCTAGCCCATAGGATTACCCTGGCATCGTGCCACTCAACATTAGTTCCCAGTGCCTCTGTCAAGTAGAGCCACTGGAGTGATCCCCAGGGAGAATTTTCTATTTCCTATCTTCTCATCAAGATTTTTATTGAAGAAAACCAGTGAGGTGCTCTGTTTGACATGTATGGGAAGTCTAATTCCATAGCATGGGAAGTCTCTCGGTTATGAAACTGTCCCTCCACCATGTTCTGTTGATTGTGGTAATGAGGTTGAGGTCTCTGGAGCGAGTGGTACAGAGGGATTGGGAGTTCTTTAGATGTAGCATTTCTAACAGAGCTGGGTCAGACATGGCTTTGTAAGTCAAGCAGAGATCGTCTCTAAGTAGGCGATATGAGACAGAGAATAGTTGGAGTTTTTTGAGTCTGTCCATATAGAACAATTGTTTAAGGCCTAGGATCATCTTTGTGAGCTACTTTTGTGGCCTCTCCAGTTGTTGCAGGTGTCTAGTGTGGTACATGCCAAATGGGGAATTGTACTTGATGATTGGCCTAATGAGGGAAGAGTAGAGGGAGACAATGACCTCTTTCTTCCTAGATGCAAAACCCTTAGTAATGAGATGTGCCACATAGAAGGACTATCTGACCACAGTGGCAATGTGGTGGTCAAAAGAGAGGTTGCTGTCCACCTCTCTTTTGACCACCACATTGCCACTGTGGCAATGTGGTGGTCAAAAGAGAGGTTGCTGTCAAGTGTTCCCAGATCTCTTGTAAAGCCTTCTGTATTCAGTGGACTACCATCAATGTGGTAATTTAGGGGAACTGAGTTTTTTCAAAAGGGGATGACGACACATTTTTTGGCATTGAGCTTAAGGCCATGGTTCCGAGACCAGTCGTTGGTCTCAGTGAGGCCTTTCTGCAGGATGTGAACATCACTTGGGAAGTTAATAATAGCTCCCAACTTGCAATCGTCTGTGAACTTTGTCAGCCAGAGTCCCTTCATGTTGCCATGGACTTCTGAGAAGTAGATACCAAACAAGAAAGGACCCAGGACCGAACCCTATGACTGGTCTGCAGTCTGACTTGGAGTCAGCTACTTTCACACTGTGGGTTCTGTCTGTGAGACAATTTACAACCCACCTAGTGATATAGGGGTTGATGCCTAGCTTAGTGAGTTTGTCTATGATTCCTTAGTGGGGAATGATATCAAAGGTCTTGGCTGGATCAAGGTAGGCTGTATGAACCACCTTGCTCTCATCCACAGCTCGGGTGACTGACTCAAAGAAGTCAACCAGGTTGAGCAGGCATGATCTACCCTTCACAAAACCAAACTGTGTGAGATCCCAAGTTTGTAAATTCCCTATGTCCTTGTTTATTAGGTCCATGATGATGTGTTCCATAGCTTTGCATATCCGACTTGTCAGACTAATGAGACGATAGTTGCCAAATATGAACTGCCAACAAAAAAATAAAAAAAGATCATCTCCCACTGGGAGATGAAAGTACTTATGAAATATTGTGGTTTTTATTAAAACTTTTTTATTAATTTATACTACTGGAGTTTGGTCTTTTTTTATTTTTTTGTTGGTAATGGGGCAATAGTTCCCAGGGTCTGTAGTCACTCCTCCTTATGGAGAGGGATGACTGTAGCAGTGCACCATTTGGTAGGGTCAAAGCCTGAGATGAGGCTGTGATTGAACAGGGCACACTGGTGTGGTACCAGTTCACTCTGTAGTTTATGTAGAACACAGCCAGGGATATTGTCAGGTCCCATAGAAGCTGCATTCTTGGCCTTCGACAGTGTTGTTTTAACCTGTGCAGCAGTAATACTGGGTGCCTGGCAATCTACTGGTATTGTGATTGGTCCTTTGGGGGTTAAAGATGGCACTGAATCTGTCGGCCAGAATATTGGCAATGTCTGTTGGCTCAGTATAGTAGGTACCATTGTGCAGTAGCTCAGAGAAAATCTAGGTATTGCCATGGAGATTCTTAACATAATTATAGAAGGCCTTGTGGTTGTCTTTTCTATCTGCTGCAATTCTGTTTTCATAGCAGCTTTAGAGGATTTAATGAGGGATATCAACTTTTTGTTGAGGCTGATAAGGGAGTTTTTCTAGTCTTGGGACTTCACCTTATTCCGCATCAGTTTCTTCCTTCTGTTGTAGAGTTTGTTTATGGCAGGGGACCACCAGATTGGCTTCCTTTTTATGGAGGAGAGCATCTTGGTTCTATTGGGTATGGCAAGATCTATGCATTTGTGTACGTGTTCATACAGTGCAATTGTGTATGATTCAGCTGTCATGCAACTATTCTGCATTTGCATGGGTGCCATGAAGTTAGCCATCTCTGTTTTTAGGAGCCCAAAGTTAGCTTTGGAGAGGTTTTTCATGGTGGTTGCCTTTGGGAGGTGGATGAGAGGCATGTGGATTTTCAAGGTTATTACTTTGTGGTCGGCTCTAACCAGAGAGGAGTTAACTATTGGTGTAGAACAACAGTTGCCCATGTTAGTAATGACCAGGTCAAGGATGTTGCTCCCTCTAGTGGGGATAAGAATGAGCTGGTCCAGGGCATTGGAATTAATGAATTCCAGGAAACGTTAAGCAAGGGTATTCGTAGATGAGCAGTTTACCCAGTTAATGCAGGGGTAGTTAAGTTGCATAGTATGATTTTGTTAGATTGGACCTAATATTCTCCAGGGTGGTTAGGAACATGGAGTGTGAGTCTTGGGACATGGTTGAGGACCTATAGCAGGCTACAACTTGAATCACTGTCTTACCCAATGTTAGCTGCACCTGAAGTATCTCTGATGCGTTATGTTGGGCTACCATTTGGGAGGTGTGCGCATCCTTTATGAATATGGAAACACCTCCACATTTGGAGCGTCAGTCCATGTTCTGGGGCCAAAAGGTGTGGAATGAGTTATACCCTGGTAATGCAGTGGTGCGTTTTGCTGATTTGAACCAGGTCTCTGTTATAGCACAAATGTCAATGTTCTCTATTTTAAGAAGTGCTTCGAGTGAGTACATTTTGAGATTTAGACTTCTAGCATTGAGCAGCATGACGCTCAGATTGTATTTGTTTGTAGCTGTTATGGTGGTAATTTGGTCTTTGGAACATAGCCTAAAAAAGGGACTATAGGGGTGGCAAGGGCCTTGGCCAGTATCTGGAAGCCCAGGGGTGACAGGTGAAGGCCATCTCTGGCAAAGCATTGAGGTCTGTCAATCATGTCATCCTAGGCAGACAGATACTGGATCCCCTTGGAATGACACCAGAAACTTAGCCAATTGTTGAAATCAATCATTTTCTGCTTGTACTGTGGTATCATTCTGGGTGATGGTAGGATGCTGCTCAGGGCTAGGGTCATACCCGCCTAGGCTACATAATCCGAGAGCACCACCATGACTCTTTTTATGTAGTCCAGGGAGGTACATCTCAGGTCATTTACACCCGCATGTACAATGACAGAGTCATATTTGTACCTGTTGTTGAGGGACCTGAGTGCATGTGTTATGTGGTGGATCCTGGCATCTGACAGGCAGCTGACTGTTACTTTCTCCTTATTCAACCTAGTGAGTGGGACATCAGTTTGCCTCACTATTGAGTCACCTATGACTAGTGTGTTGGGCATGCTGTTTTGCCTTAGGGGCTTTGGTTGAATGGCACACTGTTTAGGAGAGTTATGTGTCTCTTGATTAGTGCTGTGATGTGGTTGTCAAGTGTGTTTCTCCCTTGGAGGCAGCTGCTGCTTTGGTAGAATTTTATTGACCGCAAAGGTGGGTGTGGGATTTGTGTTTTTATAAGGCAGTGCTGGTGTGTGTTTTGGAGGGCTATGTGTTCCATATGGTGTGGTGCAAGAGTTGGCCTTCCCCTCTTGAACAGCTATTCTGGTCTTGGCTGGAGAGTGCATGGCTTCCAATTTGGATATATAAGTGCATCTCTCACAAGTCTGAGTGTTGGGAGGTAAGAGGAGAGGGTTGTCAGTGTACATGAGGCAGTTGCTACATTGCCTCAGGATGCACAGGTTCACCAGGTTAATAGGAGAATGCACAGGGAACTGACCTTTAGACATGCCTGGAGGGATGGGCATTAATAATAAGTACTGGAGCTGTTTCTTTGCAGAAAGTTTAGTGCTGGTAGCACTTATGTGTGCTACAATAATTGCTACAAGGAGTCTGGTAAATTACTAGACTAATAAGCTAGTAAATGTGCAGAAAAGGAGAGAACTAGCAGATCTAAGGGAAAAATTGAAGAGCAGACATTTTGGCACCATTCAAAACATTACAAACAGTCCTGGTTATAGCAAATCTGTATCTGGACTAGACTAGTTACAGGAAAGGTGGGAAACAAGTGCAAATGCAGGCTTTTAAACCAGAAAGTTGAAAAAGGTGGAAAAAGTGCCCAAACAGCCAATAAACTACAATGTCTGGGCCAGAAACCACTCCTCTTCTGGTAGATTGGCTCCCTAGTGCTTACCACTCCACTGATAAGCTAGAAGGATTCCCTCCAACACAGAAAGACTTGGGGGGAGGGCTCAGAAGCTACAAACATTCCTGGACATAGCAAATCTGCATCTGGACTAGACTAGTTACAGGAAAGGTAAGAAACAAGCTTAGAACTTTTTTTTTTTTTTACAGAAAAGGAGCTAAAACAGCACTAAAAACAATTCAAATGCAGTGTAAGCGAGAACAATTGAGTTGTAGTAATATTAAAGTAAATACAATTTAAATAAATGCAATTTATTCAAACGATATTCTGAACTGAATTCAATTATTGTTTTATTCAACTCTGAACAGTTAAAAAGTGCCATAAAATATACTTATTAGCTATATATTTCCACATTGTTTGAGAAGCACACTCAGTCAGAACAGAAGGAGATTCTAGCAATGGTAGATTTTTTTTTGTAAACTTTGTTATTTTACTATAACATATTTCAAGCCTTTCAAGATCTGTTTTCCTTAAATTAGTGAGTATGGGGGCTACAGCATTACATCTGTAGTTTAACTTGAGGCAGTCCTGCCCAGCTGTCTCCTGCATGACACATAAACCGCAATCCACACCTCAAGAATGTAACCTATGCCATCAATGTTCTAAGTGAACTTTGCATTTCTTGCATGCATCTCAGTAAAATGTATCACAAATGTATCTTGTCAAACACCTTGAAGGGAAGTCTGCACAGTCAACCCCTAATAGTTATGCATCACAAAGAATACTTATGTATGGACAGAAAGATGTGTGGCAGATCACTGTGCCAAGAGTGATACACTTGAGTAAAGCATCACTGGATGACATAGGTATCAGACGTATGGATAACACTTAAAAACAATACACTAGTATGAGTAGATTCCCTACACAAAGCTGTGTATTACATGCATTTGCCACATGTAATAGCAATAGATACTGTCTGCAGCATCTGCAAATGATGTGAAAATTTAAAAGTAATCCATCATAATGAATGGTACAGCACTATGTGAGACTTATGGCAATGCATCAGTTATGCTCATGTGCACAGAAACTCTAGATCTGCAAGGTCTAGCTTCAATGAGCGAGGAAGCTGTCACTGTGATATTGCTCATGTATCAAATAATACAAAGAGCACACTTTCTATCAACACGTGATCACATTTAACCCTGATATTGCCATCGAAAATTTTATACTACCATGAAATCCTGACATGCATGTATATGTGTTCAAGCAAATTATCAAGTATTAATAAAGATGTGATGTACTGGTATGTCTGTGATGCTGTACAGTCACAATATAGCTGTACCTAGGATACAACTGAACCTCATAGGTTTATAGATGCATAGGAGAGTACTTAGCTAAATTCCCAAGATCCCCAAAAAAGCTAGGCATATTTAACCCGACTTACACAGTTTTCAGTAACTATGTGGATAATGATTAACCATCCATTGATTTGTGTTGCACTTGAAGAGGGTCAGGAAAGGCCTGTGCTTTAAGGGAATGGCAAGCATATGCACAGAAGGGGTAGCTTCAGAGAAGTTCAGCTCCAGAGAGATGCATCTATATCTTCAACATGATTTATTATGTCAGAGGCTAGGTTAACAACCTTGGAATGAGTGACTCTTGTGCAGAGATGGAGGTTTAAATCTTTCTGCATATGACTTCTTGTTTACATCATGTATCTTCGTTGTGCAAAAACACTGGTGCTGGACCAGCTGTTGCAGATGTGTGTTGAGGTACATGCAAAAGGGTGCATTGTATTCATTTATTGGTGTGATGAGGGCTGAGTACAATGGTGTTATAATGTCCTTTGCTGTGGATGACCTCCCTATACTTATAATTTCTGCCACATAAAAGGGATTTATCACCACTGATTACTATGCAACTGAGTACCCAGATCACGTACCACTGGGTGTACCCATAGGGGTATGCTGTCTATATTTTAATCAGATTTTGTATTTGCTTTTCAAAAGGAAATAATTATGCTTTTATGTTCATTTAGTGTGTTTCCATTGTTCTGGTACAAATCAGTTTTGTGTATTAGTAGTTTCTGCTGCATATCAATAGTGTTCGTGGATTCAGTGATTGCCCATATTTTGCAGTCATCCACAAAGTTGGTAAGACAAAGGCTGTCTAAATTTGTTTTGACTTCTGGGAAGTAAATACTGATCAAGAAAGGTAAAGTACCAAACCATGTGATATGGCTGTGGTCAATGTCCTCTTGCAGTGGTACATTTTCGCACTTCAACTGTACTTGTCCTGTTGGTGATCCATTTGGCTACCCACCTGATGATGCATGTGTTTATTGCCAGTTGAGACAGCTTATCTGTAACACCCGAGTATGGATTAGTGTCAAATGTCTTGGCCAGGTCTAGTTAGCCAAGATACACAGTTTTCCCTCATCCATGCCCTTGGTGACCTTCTTGAAGAAGATAAACAGATTTAACAGACATGATGTATCCTTAACAGAAGAAAACTAGGTTGTGTACACAGTTGAGAGATTACCTGTGTCCTCTTTGATAAGGCCCATGAAAATTCCTTTGATTGCTTTACTGATGAGGTGAGTCAGACTTATGGTTCTATAATTCCCTGGGTCAGGTTTTGGTTCTGTCTTGTTCAGAAGGATGACTGTTGCTGTACGCCCTTCTGCTAGAACATAGCCTATTTGGAGGCTGTGGTTAAGTAAGGCTCCAACTGTGCCTGCGAGGTCAGGTTGCAAGTTATTGAAAAGACAACCTGTCATATTGTCAGGACCCATTAATGCCATGTTTTTAGCCATAGGTAGCACACATATAATCTGCTCTCTTGAGAAAATAAGCTGAGTAATGTTTGCATGTATACTTTGGGTGATGTCCAGTATGAACAGGGTGGTTAAATTTGTTCCAAATCAACTAACAGATTGTCTATTTCCTATGGTTGAGTACATGTGGTGACATCTACAAGCAGGTCTGTGCTTAGTTGTGTGTTCCTCATAACATTTTTACTTATTTAAAAAATGATTTGTGACAACACCTCCAAATACAACCTTGAGTATGCATCACATTCTATACAGTAAAAATCTTCTCACAGTCATACAGCTCTACCTGTGTCACATAATTACATCAATTGCACATTGTATGCATATATCTTTTTCACTGTAAAGCTGTGTATGAGTGCCCTGATACCATATATGGACACATTACAACTGAGGTGAATGTGGTCCATACAGAACAGTTACTGATACAAATACAGTCAGTCACACAATGCTGCTGGGGACCACCTGAATAATCCAGGTGAATAGCAACACAATTATGCATCCAATGAATTCACAAAGGTTGCAATGGAATCTGGACTACTTATATGTTTGCATATATAACAGCATTACAACATGTGGTGAAATAAGACATTTGTTCTCATGTAATCAGTATGATGTTATAGTGATGTATCTCACAGAGCATTTATTGACAGCAGGTATACACATGCACACCTGTGCCAAACTGCAAGTGTCACTATGATGTTTGAATTAGAACTGGCTAGAATACTGGTATACTCCACTATAAAAACACATGCTTTAGTAAGGAAACCACATACATAGTGTCATCCCATCTCAACAGTTCTAAGGAAGGCACATTACTAGAGCTGTTATGCAAGGAACATATAATCAAATGGGAGCAGCACACATCAATACATTGCCAAAGATCACAGATTGAAATACATTGCTGTAGGGCTACTGTACATCCACACCTCAACATAGCACATGTGGATGACAGCAGCGATGTGCAATCTTTGTAGGGTCATAGGACATTACTAGGCGAATGGACAACATCACATCAAATTCTGGCCATTATAATGTCATTTAAACACTGATCTCTGTATCTATATGATAGACGATAGTAATGATATGTGCATATATGTGTATGTGTTTGATTGTATTACATATCGACTCTGTCCATATGTGACTTGAGCACCACCCCATGAAAGAATTAGCAATTGCACGTCTAGTGGTCTGGAGATGGCTTGAAGAGGGTCATGGAAGGGCTGTGCTTCACAACATGTGTATGCATCTTTGAGATGCTGATATCTTCCAGTCTTCTGCAGAAAGGATGTTATATGGACAGAGTGAAAAAGGGGATGCTGGATTTTTGGGACTATGTTTGAGGTTCACTAGAGTGGAAGTCGGATGAAAAGAGATTTCAAAGATCATAATACACCAAAAAGCACACACAGAGCAGTTGACTGAGGTCATATTTGAACATTAAACCTGTGAAGGCATAAAAGCTAGATTCCATACAATGTAAGAGTAGCACCACCAAATATGGCAGAGTTTGACTGTGTCATAGTGCATTTTATAGAAGCTGATAGCATCATAGTATGCTAATAAGAAGTTGTTTGGAGGAGTGTGTGACCTAGATGCTCAGTCACATATCAGTGTAAAATTGTCTCCAAAGATGAGGGCTCACTTAAGTTGACTGCAATGAGATTAGAGTCCCTACTTATCTACAGAACACAGAATTTAACACAAGTTCATAGCACAAGTCTGAATTTCATGCTGTCAGACAGCACTTTATAGCAAATGACATCATCAGTGTCTGGAAAGAAGATGATAGTAGGAGTGTCTCATATGGTGGTCTTAAATGGTCCCCAAAATGTGAACTAAATAAACATATGCATCAGTTGACTGCATTGAGACTAGAACCCCTCTAGAGCAAAAAAGCTTACAACCCCTCTATACTCATCACTAGTTAGACACATAATTGAGTATAACACCCCTTTTGACATGTACTGTACAAAGCACTGGCAGAAATTGGAGAGTCCACAGAGGTTTCTAACAAAGAAGATCAAGGGTCTCCTATATGTGCCATACACAAACTGACTAAAATCTCTGCCACTATACTCAGTATTGTATATACTTCTTAGGAAAGACTTATGCTTGGCTAACAGAACAATCTTAGATGCAAACCTAATGAATTTGCTGCACATCCATAAATCAAACAGGACTAGAGCTACCCATTTCAGGGACCTAAATATGGCCTGTGACTTGAATATGATGTGCTAGAGGGACAGATTTGTCTCCCAGTGACAGACACACCTTTGGAATAGACTTTCAATGCATGTGAAACAGAACACTTCTATGACACTTCTTCTTTTTGCTTTTCCCGGTTAGGAGTCACCACAGCAGATCATTTGTCTGTTCATGATTGGCAGTAGAGTTTTACAGTGTTGAGTTGCCAGCCTGGTGCCCAACCTTCCATGGAAGGCACACACATGCATGCACTCATGCCTAGGGCAAATTTAGAGTGTCCAATCCACCTACAACATGTCTTTGGGATGTGGGAGGAAACTGGAGCACTTGGAGGAAACCCAAGTGACCACAGGGAGGACATGCAGACTCCGCACAGCCAAGAATCGAACCAGAGAGCCTCTTGCTGTGAGGCGACACCACTAACCGCTGCACCACCATGGCCGACCTCACCACCATGGCCGCCCTAGCTCTTCTATGACACTGTTTAAAAGAAACCTGGATCAGTGGATGGGGCACCATAAATTCACACTGTAAATAATGCCCACAACCCTCCTGGATGTGGGCAGTCATTACTAAATACAGTCCTGGGTATTGACTAGAGTATATATGCTATTACTTTGAGATGAAACAGCTAGGCATGAAATGACCTATGGATCAATAGCTTAGTAACCTCCTATGAGTCTATGATCTAGTTATATACATAACACAGTACTTAATGCAAGCACCACAGCACAAGTCTAGCTTTCATACTGCTAGACAACACTTTACAGCAAATGACATCATCATTGTCTGATGAGAAGATGGTAGTAGGAGTGACTCACATGTTGTTCTAAAATTGTCTCCAGAATGTGAACTGACTGAACAAACATACACACGCACATATACACACACACACACACACACACACACACACACACACACACACACACACACACACACACACACACACACACACACACCAGGTGACCATAGTGAGACTACAACCCCTACTAGCTATATACAGAACACAATAATTAATGCAAACACCACAGCACAAGTGTGACTTTTAAACTGTTGTAGAACACTTTATAGAAGATGGCATCATCAACGTATGTTAAGAAGATGTTGGGAGGTATGAAGTGGCTGTGTAGTCCTATATGATTTTAAACTGTTCCATGCTCAAAGGGTGGCCATGAACTGACACTGGGAATTATAGGCTCATAAGCATAATAACAGCAAGGACATAGGTGATCTTCAAACTCCTGAGCCAACCCAGTTGGATTTGTTAAAGGTAGATCATGCCTGTTAAACGTGGTTGACTTCTTTGAACAAGTCACCAGGTCCCTGGATAAAGGAAAAACAGTACATTCTACCTATCTTGACCTAGCCAGGGCATTTGACACAATCCCCCACTTAGATAATATAAAGAAACTCTCCAATTGGGAATTAACTCCTACATTACCAGATGGGTAGCCACCTGGCTCATTGACAGGATACACATTGTCAATGTGGGTGACTTCATCTCTAGTAAAAGACCAGTCACCAGTGGCATACCACAAGGTGTCTGTACTGGGCCCTTTACTCTTTGGAATTTACTTCACAGAAGTCCAGGCAAACTATGATGACCCAAACTGACCAGGTTTACTGATGACTGCAAATAGTGTGTGATCATTGAGTCACCCAACAATGTTAATATAATGCATACAGGCTTAACGCAGACAAATGATTGGTGCCAAAGCCACAGATTAAAGCAAAATACACAAAAATACATTATTATTCCCTTTGAAAATGCTGACATCCCTACTAATTACATTATAGACAGAACCCGTCTAAGTATAGACCCAGTGGGATGTCATCTGGGTACTCAGGTTGATAATAATCGGAACTTTGTCCACCATATTTCCACAGTAGTAGTAAGGAAATCCTTCTATGTAGCACATCTTATCATTAAAGGTATAGCATCTAGATCTAAGGATATTATAGTTTCATTATACTCAGTCCTCATCAGACCAATACTTGAGTAAAATATTCCATATTGCATGCACCTCACCAGGCACCTGCAACAACTGGACAGACCACAGAGATTTCTCACCAAGAAATTACAGGGTACACAAAACAAGTCTTACTTGGAAAGACTGAAAACTCTGTCACTGTAGTCTGTCCCCTATAGGTTTCTAAGGTGTGACCTGTGTGTTGCTTACAGGGCAGTCTCTAACCAGGCCCTGATGGAAATGCTACACATTTGTAAATCAAACTGCAGGAGGGTCACTTACTCCAGAGATCTTAACCTAGTCCCTGACATGAAAAAACTATGCTGGAGAGATAGATACATCTCCCAGACACTGCCACTTCTCTGGAACAAGCTTCCAATTCATGTGAAACAGAGCCCCTCCCTGACCCTCTTCAATCACAACCTAGATCAAAAGATGGGTGACCACAAATTCACTCCTTGGCTGGCACCCATGTCCATCCTGGACACAGGAAGTTGGTATTAATTACCATAGACCCTTACCTCTGTGAACTTCACTCACCTAACCATTAAAAATTGGGGCAAATCGGGATAATATGGCTAGGCTTGTAAGGGCTATAGGGCCATTAGCCTAGTAACCTTTTATGTACCTATGGGACTTGACTGCTGACAGTAGGATACAGACTTGTGCTCTTCTGACTACACACACACACACACACACACACACACACACACACACACACACACACACACACACACACACACACACACACACACACACACGTTGACTGCAGTGAGATTAGAACCCTTACCTAACTAAAGAACACAGTACTTAATGAATGCACCATGGCACAGATCTGACTTTTATCCTGTTCCTAAGCACTTATTAGCAGACGGCATCATCAGTATGTGTTTGGTAGAACATGTTGGGAGGCCTGTATGAAATGGCTGTGTAGGGAAGTACGACTATAAAAAAATGTTATTCTCCATGAAACGTGGTTGCTGACAGTAGGATATAGACTCATGCTCTTTTGGCTATGGATACATGGGTCCAATATGTAATTTCAAACTATCACTGTCTCTAGATTCATAAACTCGAGACCAGAATCTCAAGATTGTGAAATCTTGAAACAAAGCAGTGAACAAAAAAAAAATATATATGCACCCTCCACACCCCCTGCAACTTAAATATACTAACTCCAATATTGCGCTACAGTGAAGAGAATGGCAAAGTTCCAGTTCCGCAGTTTATACCAATGTGTATTTCCATTCTCTTCATTGTAGGGAGATCCAGGAGTAAGTATATTTAAGTTGTAAAATGTGTGGGGGGTGCAGGGGGCTTGCCTTCCTGCAAAAAATTTTTACAGGTTATCTTTTATTTTTTTAGCTCACGTCTTGCTTTTGAGATTTCACAACCTTGAGATTGTGGACTCGATTTTATGAATCTCGTGATTGTGGCATTTTGAAATTAAAGAAGTGGACCTGGACACACATGCTTACACATAAAGACACACACACACAGTTTGGCTGTTGTGTTAATTGAACCCCTGCCTAACTATTTTGTTTACATCTACAGAACACATTAGTTAATATTTGCGTCATCACTGAAGTCTGTTTTTTCCTTGTCCCAGTGCTCTTTATAGATAATGACATCATCATTCTGTGATGCAGGTAACATATCCTGTTATAAGAGTGATGTGGAAAGTGTGGACTTTGGAGTTTCTGTTTTGGTTCCAATGTGCATATATACTTTAAAAAGATGGCTTCTTAAACTAAATGCAATAAGCTGTCAGAAATGCATGTTGCAGAACTGAGACATACATGCATCTGTTTCACAATATATTGTGAACATTACACACTTTCAGTCTCACACACACACACACACACACACACACACACACACACACACACACACACACACACACACACACACACACACACACACACACACACACACACACACACACACACACACACACACACACACACACACACACACACACACAAACACACACATTTTGTGATCACCATGGGTGCAAGTGTTGATGTATGTGTGTTCATATTGTAATGAATTGATGTCCACAGTAAGACATGTATAAGACAATCTCAAGGTCTGTCAGTATAACACTTTAAATAATGTACCAGTGCTATTTATTTTTGTAATGTAGTTGACATTTTATCTATTACTGGCATATGCATTTTCAAGCGCATGGGTGCAGGGCACACACAAGTCTGACTAAATATGTGATTAGTCAGTAAAAAGTCAAGAATAACAAAGCACTAAACATAGTAAGACATACCAAACACCTTTTTACATAGCACACAAATGAGCAACTGGTTTCTGGGAATGATGGCAGAGTGTTTGTGCATGTGTGAGATTCACATTTAATGAATACAATTTGAACTTGAGAAATAGTTATGCATATTCACTATGGAAGAAATAACTGTCCGACACTGTGGTGTTCGTACTGTAGTTTATATTGGAAAAGTTGTGTCACAACATTTATTACATTAAGAACTGTTGCTATTGCCTTCCCTGAAAATAGTGTTATGTGTATTGGTTCACCTTCCTTCATGCAAACAGGCTAAGCATTGGAACTACTCCTGCTGCCTAGCATTCACTGTGCCAGCAGGTGTAAGATCACAGGGTTCAAAATCAAGGTCAAGCTAATTTTTTTACACATGGTGTCAGGATGTCATTGCATAAGTAAATGTGATAATTCCTGCAAATGTGAGAATCAATGACTAGTGAAGTACTGTATAAAAAAGTGAAGTGTTTTAAGTCAGTAGTACAGATATGCATTTGCATTTTTATACATTCGGTAGCCTAAATAACTGAGTAAATGTTTCAAAGTGCTGCATTTACTCTGCTTTAACTCTGTGGTCCTTTGCTGTAGCAAGTTTAAGCAGAATTGTTTGGAGATAACAGGACTAGTGTGGCCGATGCCATAAGATATGAAGAGCCATTCACCATCGCTCGGCATTGGTACATGATGCCAAACTTCAAGCAAATGCAAAGTGCAAAAAATGAAGGGCTTTATTAAGGGGCATTTCTGCCATTTGTGTGATGTCTGATTCTATTTTTTGACCAGATTAAAGGTGTGAAAATAAGGTGAAATGGGGGAAGGGACAAGCATGGGGAAGAACTAAGGGGAAGCAATAAAGGAATGTGCTGTAGGGAATTAGCAGTGAACCATAGGTATCCGCTTCAATGGTGTAATATGAACCTGGACAGAAAATTGGATGAATTGGACTGTCACCACAACACAGATGTGTGACAACTATATAATCATGTTGTGTAGCCAATTGGACTGAATTAAGTGTGTTGAGAAGACACGTGTGCAAAGTGGACAGCTATGTATGGGACAAGTGCCCATTATTTTGATTTTATTTTAAAAAGAGAGGAATGTTGGGAAAGGGACATAGGAATGTTAGGGGCAAGTAAGTAGGGTAGGTGAGGAAGCAGGTAAAGACAAATGGGACAAACATTACAGAGTCAGGGATGGTGAGGGACACAAAATGTTGGAGATAGAGAGAGGACATCAGAGGCACATGCCCATCAAACAGTGAGAATCTAGTCTTTGCCCTCAGAACTGTCAACACTATCTCTTTCTTCAGCTTCCTGTTGTATTGCTTGATGTTTGGGTTTTCTCTATATTCTCACAAGCAACTTCTCCAGATGGCTGAGGCATACATCAAAGCTACTCTCTAAGACCTCACGATCCATGGCTGGCAGCTTCTGGCAGGTGACAAAGTCCTCACCTCCACCAATACTCCCAGAGGTTACCAATGCACCAGCTGCCAGGGTAAAGCTACCTGATGTTGAGGGCCCAGGTAGTGCATTGGCTGCAGAGACAGTACTGCCAGGTTACAACCCAGATCTTTAGGTTGTTAGTGCGGCAGCCATTGGAGGGGTGGCAGGTTTAGCCACAGTGGTTGGCCTACCTCCCTGTGTTGGAAATCATTTTGTTGGTTCCCAAAAAATTATGACATCAAAATGGTGCAATCCCACATATACAAAATAAAGAAGAAATATAAGGAGTGGGGTAAGAGAAGAAAAAGGGAAAAGATAATTAGAAACATTATATGTCACAAACAATAATTTAGTACAATAAAAATATATATTTTACTTTTATCTTAACTATACTTTTTTTAAAAAAATCCAAAATAGGACTGATAATTATTCCAAAGATCCTTGCAATCTGCATATATTGCACATATGCTTTTAAACATAATACAGATTAAGTAACAAAATGGCATTTATGCCATTTTTTTAAATTAATGTTAAATATTTTTTAGGATGCATTTGTTGTGAGATTTGAACCCACAAAATCTGAATACAGAATTGTATTTGACGCCTACAATTACCTTGAACTACTGAGTAAAGCATGCATGTTTGCTTTTACAGTTAAGATATGCATATTTAATTTGCTAGTCATCAATGGAAAGAAATAATTTTAATAAAATAATGTTAATTTATGCTGCATATATATCCCTTGCTTCTCTGTGTCTTTATAAACATTCATCATGGGCCTCCCTGTTCACTGACTTCTCCTGAGTAGCTGAAAAATAAATAAGGAGAGAAAAGAAGAGAAACATTCTGCATACCA